>NC_057749.1:18086736-18093154 GCF_004010195.1 Chiloscyllium plagiosum
GAAGGGGAGGGGTGATGGTGTGAGGGGGTGGAGTGACGGTGTGAGGAGGTGGGTGAGGGGTTGGGTGAGGGGGTGGTGAGGGAGGTGGGGTGAGGGGAGCAGGCAGTGTCACTGAGAGCCATGGGGTGAGGGGAATGGCCTCACAAAGCAGAAAGATGGGTGGGGAACCTCACTGAGACACAAGACACAAACAAGAATCATATTTTTCCAGTATGTACTTACGTAGGAGTTAAAATAAACTCGAAGGTCAATCTTCTATTTAGTGACGGTACGCCTGGGGAGCTCAGGCCAGGCCCATGTTTTGCACACTCGACCTGCACTATGTGGGACATCTTGTACACCCCCATGTGCACGGGGTATCTCCGCCTGGAGCAACCCGAGCGGTGGGTTTGGAATTCCGGACTCAGATATCACTGTGTGCACGGAACTCGGATCTTACTCACCAAAAACAAATCATAGTCATACAGTACAGAACCTCGTCCGTGCTGACCAAGTTCCTCAAACTAATCTCGTCCCACTTGTCTGCGTTTGGCCCATATCCCTCTAAACCTTTCCCATTCATGTACCAGTACAAATTTCTTTTAAATGTTTGAAGTGTTGGTCATTGCTGTGACAAAGACTTGGCTGAGAGATGGGAAAGACTGGCAGCTTATCGATCCTGGCTACAGGGTGTTCAGCTCAAAGGAAAAAGGGATAGATGAACTTGGAATCTTATTGTCACGTGTACTCAAGTACAGTGAAAGGTATGCAATGTTGCCGGAGAAAGTGAGGTCTGCAGATGCTGGAGATCAGAGATGGAAATGTGTTGCTGGAAAAGCGCAGCAGGTCAGGCAGCATCCAGGGAACAGGAGAATCGACGTTTCGGGCATTAGCCCTTCTTCAGGACCTGCTGCGCTTTTCCAGCAACACATTTCCATCTCATACAATGTTGCCATCCTACAGTACCATCTTAAAATATAAAACTAGAAATTACAAAATAAAACAAGAGAAGAAACAAAGCCAAAAGAAAAGGAAAACCTCTCCAGACCCTGAAAGGCTTTATCCAAAAGAAAAGGAAAAAGTTGAGATTTTAAAGTCTTACCTCCCCAGACCTGGTCCTGACCTGGAGTCTCAGTCAGCTTCCACCCGGGGCACGCTCCACCCATCGCCAGGAGGGGCCAGCTTTGTTACCGCTGCACACGCACAGGAGATCAGGCCCACTCTTATCCTCCGATAAAGACTTTTAAAGAGAAGATAAAGGAGCAGAAGTCAAAACAAAGATAAGAAAAACAGGCAGAGGTTCGCAGTATTGATCAAGGAATCATTGTAGCAGCGCGGAAACATCCATGATAAAAGGACCATCAAATTAGACCATAATTGTAAAAGTAATAACCACAAAGGGAGCAATCATGCCATTGGCTCTAAACTATAGGTCCTCAAACCGTCAGAAAGACCCAGGGAATAAAATTGGTCAAAACATTTCAGGGAAGTGTGAGAATCAGAAGGCAGTATTAATCAAGATTTTAACTAATCAAATATTAACTGAGATAGGTTATTGTGCAATGTAAAAGGAACAAGTTCCTAAATTGAATCCAGGAGAATATTTTTAGCTGTTACATCGAAACCCGGCAGGAGGGGGCAGTCTGGACCCAGTATTCGGAATGGCAAGAGGAAGGGAGGTGGGGAACAGTTTGGGGATAGGGACCGTAACTAGATTTACTGCAATTCTGGAAAAGGATGAGGGTGGGCTAGGAATAAAAGTTCTAACCCAGGGAAAGATTAGTATAAGATAGGATTTGGCCCAAGTGGACTGGGAGCAGTTATACGCAGATAAAGCGGCCTCGGAGGAAACCATGAACATACCAGACAAATCCCTCCCGGTAAAGACAGAGCCTGACACCAAGATACTGAGGCCTGTATGCCAGGAAATATGAAGGTGATGATTAAGGCAAAAAGGGAAACTGGGGTCAGATGCTGAGTGCTCAGTACAATGGAAACCCAGGAGCAGGGTGTACTATGAGAAGTGTCCGGTGAGGCTTGCTGTACCTGAGTGTTAAAGCCATGTCTGTGTTTCCAATCTCCACCCCATCCCGACTCACTGTCTGATGTTCAAGGCAGTGTCTGCTATCACCAGGTGCCCCTATTGACTGCACATTGCAAACATCCAGAGAAGGGTTTAAGTGGAGACTCTGACATTCTGTATGGGTCGACATTCATCACTACACACACAGGCACACACACACGGACACACACACATGCACACACACACACACGGACACAGACACACACACACACACACACAGAAGGACGGAGACACTCTCTGTGACACCACCATCCTGCACATATACAGGATCGAACGTTCAGTCTGAACACATGCACTGATAGAGAAACCAAGTTGGGAAGAAACCGACAATTTGTAACCGGCTGGGCACAGACACATGGATTTAACGTGAATATTGTTTTTTTTTGTTTTAGTTTACTCCTGATGTAAGTCTTAGATTCTGAGTAAGAATTAGTTTTTGTCAAAAGAGGTGATTTCTGTGCTAATTCAGACAATGAAACATCAGAACCCAAAGAATAAAAAGCAGGAACTGCTCAGAGAGAGCACACTGAGAGCTTTCTGGCCTTCAGATTGTCAGGGACAGTAGATGCTGTTTTCCCCTTATGTCTCACTTGCAGAGAGAAGTTGGCTAACTCTCTGACCATACCACGTCAGTGAAGACGCCATTTACAAATGAAACGTCACACACATTCAGTGTTTCAAGAGCTTAAAAGACCAAAATGTCAGCAGATATCACATCTGGTGAAGTGTTTGATGCTAAAGGACAAAACTGACGAGACTAGATATCTGATGCTAAGCCTGTAGCAAAATCAAAAAAGCCACGATCCACTGTCAAAATCTTAATTGTGCATAAAAATAATCATTGATGTGTTGGGCGGCACAGTGGTTCAGTGGCTCAGTGGTTAGCACTGCTACCTCACAGCACCAGGGACACAGGTTCAATTCCACCCTCCAGTGACTGACTGTGTGGAGTTTGCACGTTCTCCCCGTGTCTGCGTGGGTTTCCTCCGGGTGCTCTGGTTTCCTCCCATAGTCCAAAGATGTGCAGGCCAGGGTGGATTGACCATGCTAAATTGCCCGTAGTGTTCAGGGACATGCAGGTTGGGTGGGTTAGCCATGGGAAATGTAGGGTTACAGGGATAGGGTGGGATGCTGTTTGGAGGGTCCATTGAATGCAATGGGCCAAATAGCCTCCTTCCACAATGTCAGAGAACTTTGTGATGTGAGGAAAAGAGATCAACAAAATTACACTCTGATAATCCAGTTAAACTATGAATTGTTGGCCAATCTTGAGGCGCTAGAGCAGATGTTGGTTATCATCGGAGAGTTAGTCCAGCAGACTGAGGCTGACAGAAGTGGGCACCGACAGCTGCTGGCTAACATTCGATAAGTTGATGGGGACTCCCTTCAGGAGAATTCCTCCTTTTGTAAGAAGCTACCAAGTCATGTGACCTGGTGAAGAGCTGTCTAGGTTGACAGGTACCTGATTAAGGGAGAACAAACTTACCTGGGCCATGTGTTGGAGGCTCTGCATTGACGGAGCAGCTTTCAGGAAGTCAGGTGAAAGAGTTAGATATTCTCTTCTGTGAGACTCTTGATGACTAAAACAATGTGGGCAGCACGGTGGCACAGTGGTTAGCACTGCTACCTCACAGCGCCAGAGACCCGGGTTCAATTCCCGCCCCAGGCGACTGACTGTGTGGAGTTTGCACGTTCTCCCTGTGTCTGCGTGGGTTTCCTCCGGGTGCTCCGGTTTCCTCCCACAGTCCAAAGATGTGCAGGGTCAGGTGAATTGGCCATGCTAAATTGCCCGTAGTGTTAGATAAGGGGTAAATGTAGGGGTATGGGTGGGTTGCGCTTCGGCGGGTCGGTGTGGACTTGTTGGGCCGAAGGGCCTGTTTCCACACTGTAATGTAATGTAATCTAATCTAATGCGACCAGAACTAGCTGCAGAATTAGAGCAAATGGTGAAAATCATGAATGACATCAAATCACAGCCATTAAAACCATGTTTGCTCAATGTTTTGAGTACAGAGATGAGGTGGAGCATCAGAGAATCCTGTGATGATTACTGCAGGAAGGTTCTCTCCAGTGTTTATCAATTCTGGAGAGAACTGACCGAGTTTTCAACAAATGAACTGCCTTTTAAAAAGTTACGGTCCGATGATTACTGCTGGGCTGCACTGACACATTCTCGTGGAGGTGTTCAGCCTCTGAACGAGCTGAATACTAAAATAACGATAAAGAATGAAATCATTCTGATCATTAACCGGTCTTTATATCGAGGGACAGCAGTATAGGGATGCAATAATTATGCTGCGATTACACAGGGATTCTACCAATACATTACGGACAAAACAAAATGTAACTGTGGAGAGAATAGGGCCCCTCATAGATCAATAATGCAGTCATTGTGTGGAACCACAGGAGATGAGAGAGATACTAAATGAGTATTTTGTGTGAGTGTTTATTGTGGAGAAGGACATGGAAGATACAGAATTTGGGGAAATAAATAATGGCATCTCACAAAATGTCCATATTACAGAAGAGGAGGTGCTGGGTGTCTCAAAATACATAAAGGTGGATAAATCCCAGGACTTGATCAGGTGTACTGGAGAACTTGTGGGAAGTTAGGGAAGTGATTGCTGGGCCTCTTGCTGAGATATTTGTATTATCGATAGTCACAGGTGAGGTGCTGGGAGACTGGAAGTTGGCTAACGTGGTGCCACTGTTTAATAAGGGCGGTAAGGACAAGCCAGGGAACTATAGACCAGTGAGCCTGACCTCGGTGGTGGGCAAGTTGTTGGAGGGAATCCTGAGGGACAGAGTTTACAAGTATTTGGAAAGACAAGGACTAATTAGTGATCGTCAACATGGCTTTGTGCGTGGGAAATCATGTCTCACAAACTTGATTGAGTTTTTTGAAGAAGCAATGAAGAGGATTGATGAGGGCAGAGTGGTGGACGTGATCTATATGGACTTCAGTAAGGCATTTCACAAGGTTCTTCATGGTAGACTAGTTAGCAAGGTTAGATCTCATGGAATACATTTGGATACAGAACTGGCTCAAAGGTAGAAGACTGAGGGTGGTGTTGGAGGGTTGTTTTTTCAGATTTGGGGGCCTGTAACCACAAGGTTGGTGCTGGGTCCACTACTTTTCATCATTTATATAAATGATTTGGATGTGAATATTAGAATATAGTTAGTAAGTTTGTGGATGACAGCAAAATTGGAGGTGTAGTGGACAGCGAAGAGGGTTCCCTCAGATTACAACAGTATCTTGACCAGATGGGCTAATGGGCTGAGAAGTCGCAGATGGAGTTTAATTCAGATAAATGTGAGGTGCTGCATTTTGGGAAAGCAAATCTTAGCAGGACTCATACACTTAATGGTAAGGTCCTGGGGAGTGTTGCTGAACAAAGAGACCTTGGAGTGCAGGTTCATAGCTCCTTAAAAGTGGAGTCGCAGGTAGATAGGATAGTGAAGAAGGCGTTTGGTATGCTTTCCTTTATTGGTCAGAGTATTGAGTACAGGAGTTGGGAGGTACAGGACATTGGTTAGGCCACTTTTGGAATATTGCGTGTAATTCTGGTCTCTCACGTATCGGAAGGATGTTGTGAAACTTGAAAGGGTTCAGAAAAGATTTACAAGGAGGTTACCAGGGTTGGAGTATTTGAACTATTGGAAGAGGCTGAACAGGCTGGGGCTGTTTTCCCTGAAGCGTTGGAGGCTGAGCAGTTGGAGGTTTATAAAATCATGAGGGGCATGGATAGGGTAAATAGGCAAGTACTTTTCCCTGGGGTGGGGAGTCCAGAACTAGAGGGCATAGGTTTAGGGTGAGAGGGGAAAGATATAAAAGGGACCTAATGGGGCAACTTTTCACATAGAAGGTGGTGTGTGTATGGAAAGAGCTGCCAGAGGAATTGGTGGAGGCTGGTACAATTGCAACATTTAAGAGACATCTGAATTTGGTTCCAAATGTCAGCACAACACTGAGGGCTGACGGGCCTATACTGCGCTGCCATGTTCTATGTTCTATGGATGGGTATGTGAATACGAAGGGTTTAAAGGGACATGGGTCAAAAGCTGGCAAGTGGGACTTGATTAGTTTAGGATATCTGGTCGGCATGGACGAGTTGGGCCGAAGGGTCTGTACAGCTCTATGACTCTATATTAACAGGAAAAGACAGGGCAGAGAAAGCTATTTCCACTGGTTGGAGATTCTACAACTCAGCAGAGTTTGAGAATGAGGGCCAGAGCGTTCAGGAGAGATGTTAGGATGCACTTCGACACACAAAGGATAGGAGAGGTTTGGAACTCTCTCCCACAAACGTGTGGGTTTGGGACAGTTCAGTGACTCAGTGCTTAGCACTGCTG
>NC_057749.1:18093485-18097156 GCF_004010195.1 Chiloscyllium plagiosum
CAACATTTAAGAGGCATTTGGATGGGTATATGAATAGGAAGGGTTTGGAGGGATATGGGCTGGGTGCTGGCAGGTGGGACTAGATTGGGTTGGGATATCTGGTCGGCATGGACGGGTTGGACCGAAGGATCTGTTTCTGTGCTGTACATCTCTGTGACTCTGTGCAGAGGAAGAGAACAAGAGCTCAGGTCGATAAGGAACTCCAGTCGATTGTAAACAGGAGTAAAGTTGTAGTAAGAGTGGGAGGGCAGTGACCTGGAGTGTGTTCCTGGTGTACTGTGTTGTGTGTCAGATGGTTCAGGTTCTGTAAACACACCTGTTTATGCAAACAGCACATAGTTCAGACCCAAAGTCAAACCAGACAGCCACAGTTCCAAAGGACACTCAGGTCCTGGGAAGAGTTAATCTGCACAGTTTCAGCGCAAGCCCATTAATCTCCTTTTTGCAATCTTTCCCCTCTCATCTGTTGATGCGTGGTTTCCACAATATCCCGCCACCTCCAATAAACAGAGTGCCACCTCGCTTACTGTTAAGGTGGGAAGGCAGCATTATTGAAAATCAGGATGAACAGTAGCTGTCTGGATGGTTTAGATACTGGGGAGTGGAAACACCTCAAGAATTTTCTCCCAGTCATCGAAAAGATCAAACGTCCCTCAGTGTCCGAGTGAAGCCCCTTGTGAATGGCTGGGATGGAGAAGGTTAATTGAGAGACATCACCAGGAACATGGAGAGGCAGAGCAGGGGGCATCAGAGGGAGCACCAGCACTCAATCCATGGGCAACTCACACACTCCCTTCCTCCACGGACCCTCACAATCAATATAGGACGTACTATCAGTGCGTGGTCTGGAAGGTCATTACATGGGCACCAAGGACTAATATTGAAAGGACTGGCACAGGGGCTATTTGCACAGAGACAGGTACCCGGCTCCCAAACTGCACTGGGCCCTATCTCAGGGCTGGGAGTCCTGGGCCCAGGGGGTGGGGCACCCTGGTCCAGTCCAGGGGATTGGTCATGGCCTGGCATCCGGCCAGGGTGGTATCAGTCAGGGATTCTGTGCCTCTGCAGTGCAGGGAGTGGTTCATGGTTAGTCCCTCACAGCCAGGGCAGGGGGATGGGCAGGGGGTGGGGATCGAGGCTCTGTCCCATCGTGTGGGATGAGGTGGGCTGTCCATTATCACTCCATGAGGGTCCATCGACTCAGGAGAAAGAGGGATGGGGACAGTTGAGGGTCCACTGCTACAGGGAGGAGACCCGGATGTTATTCCTCAGGAGGGTGAGAGGGAGGGGGGAGGGGCATGACAATTGTCCCTGACTCCCTGGGGCATTCAATCCTGAGGCAGGGGCTGGGCCGATGGAGGGCGAGTGTGTGCTCCTCTCCAGCAGACCCACAGGAGGGTGGCCTGGCTCTCCATGGAGGCAGATGACGTAGATCACAGGTGAGAGGTCATGGGACACGCTGCACTGCTGGATCCTTGGGCCCTGCCTGTCCCGAATTGCTCACACCCCAGGCTCCTGTCCTTCCTGGGCCTGAGCTGGTACTTGGTCACTGGGAGGTGTCTCTCCCTCAGCCAGCCCTGGACCTGTCACAGTGAGGGACTCACCCACACTCTCTCAGCCAAATCCTGTCCCCTGGATCACTCCCTTGATCAGGCCCTCCATCTCCCTGCAGACAATCCTCACAAATTGTCCTCGACTGCACAGGCAACGCTCATCCTGGTACACAGTGGCACAGAAACAGGAGCTGAGGGTCTCTCGGTGGGTAGCTACTGATTGGAGAGATTCCTGGATTCCTGGCTTCATGTAAAATGGAGCTAGAATCCGAAGTGACAGAATCACGGTGACAGCGTGGGGAGTGAATGAGACAGCATGGAGAAGACTCATTACACACCATGACAGAACACCCCCCCCCCAAAAAAAACCCAACACAACCCAGATTGAGCCAAACATGATTCCATCTATCCAGATTTTAAAACATTTTTTGTCCAAAATTATTATACGATGTCTCAGTTTTAACCCCAAGTTTATTCTCCAAAACTTTATTTCACTTTATAAAGTTTTAATTTAAAAGGGAAACATTTGACGCATTTTACTTCCTGCCTTCCTATCTGAATACTTTAATCTGATTGGCTACTCATCCTGATTGATTATGTCACTGTTGCCATGCCAATGGAGATCCTTTTAAATTGGCGCCAGAATCCAATGGACATCAGGAAAAAGGATAATCCTGAGATTTTCTGGTTTAATAGACAGTGCTGAATATTGTCACTTTCTCACTACTTACTAATTAATCCAGGCCAAGAAATCTGGTGGCCAGAGTTTGGAATGTTAATGATCTATTAATTATCCAGTGCCCAATGCTCAGACCTTACTGTGTGGTTCAACACCTTTGACCTACATTAATTCTCAAATCACCTAATCCCACCCAGTTCATATTAATGCCCTGAAACCATCTTTCATTTGAAATTTGATGTGTTCAATTTTTATTTGAATTGTCGCAGTTTGAAAAGAGACAGAAATGTTGCTGTGTGTCATAGATACAATACTGTCATTGTGTCCCTGTCTCCGTGTTCCCAACCTTCGCACAGTGTTGTTCCTGTACATTCCATCTCTACTCACTCACTCACTTTAGCTACATACTTCAGGCGACATGATGAAATGGATAGAAACCAGGCCAGTGCTCTCTCTGTGTTGGTTATACGTGGTCCATGTCCCTCATGCCTGCTATCCCTGTCTCTGTGCTAGGTCACTGTGGGGATCTCCTGCTCACTGGGTCCAGCCTCACCAAACCCATCATTGCGGCAAAGGCCCTTCATTGCGGCAGACTTCATTCCAAATGGCCTTTGGCTGAGTCCGTACCCCACCCTACCCCATACAATGCTCACCTTGTGGCAGCTGTGAATAGTGCCTTCTGGAGCTAGTGTTAGATACGAGGGAATGGCTGTATGTGAGTAACCATCAGAGAGGACATTCACTCCCTGCATCCACCTCCAAACAGATGCAACCAGCTGTTCATTCATTCCATTGATTGTGATGATTACGGGCGGCACGGTGGCTCAGTGGTTAGCACTGCTGCCTCACAGCACCAGAGACCCGGGTTCAATTCCCGCCTCAGGTGACGTCTGTGTGGAGTTTGCACATTCTCCCTGTGTCTGCGTGGATTTGCTGCGGTTTCCTCCCACAGTCCAAAGATGTGCAGGTTAGAGTGGATTGGCCATTCTAAATTACCCAGTGTTCAGGGATGTGAAGGTGAGGTGGGCTAGTCATGGGAAATACAGGGATAGGATGGGGCAGGTCTGGGAGAGGTGCTCTTCAGAGGGTGTGTGGTGACTCAATGGGCTGAATGGCCTGTTTCCATGCTGTACTGATTCTGTGATTGCATTTCCTGTACAAAAGGATGATATTAATGAGGGCAGAAGTGATTGCTTTAACACATTTTGATTGTCCCCTTGCCATTGGAGAAGATCTTACGTTTTCTTTCCTAATGAGCCACAGGTTTTGATATTTCCTGCTCACCTCGCTCAGCGGGTCAGGTGGGGGCTTTGAGGAATGAATGTTGTAACACGCTGGTCACCACAGTGTGTGACCATCAGGCTTGGGGATCATCTTGTATTGTGTGTGTCTACACCCCTACCCTCCCCCTTTCCCTCCCCCTCCCCCTTTCCCTCCCC
>NC_057749.1:18097891-18103403 GCF_004010195.1 Chiloscyllium plagiosum
TTTCTCCCACCATCTCTTTTAGTACCCTGGGATGCATTCCATCAGAGTACTAAAATGTAAATTTATCTGCTCCCAGTCTAAGATCGTGTCTGATGATGTTAAAATTGGCCTTCCTCAATTTAGACACTTAACTTCTGTGCTACTCTTACCCCTTTCCAGTTATGGTCACTATCCCCAAAATTCCACCCATGAATCTTTTTACACTAAGGCAATCCCAATTAATATTCACAAAGTTGAATTCCCATACTTCCATAATCCTGTTTCGCTCACACCTTCCTGTGATTTGTCTACACGTGATCCTCTATCTCCCTCTCACTGCTGGGAGCTTGCCGTATTAATCCCAGCAAGGTAATCACCCCATTTTGTATCATTAGACAGGCTATGGCAAGACTATTTGCAAAGGTTTTCCATATTGAAAATTATAATCAAAAATGAAGAGTCCCAACTCTTTAATTACAGTTCATCAGTCTATTATTGCAGAGTACTACAAATTTGTAAACAATTAAATTGCGATGGTTATCTTTTGTTAAAAAATTATAAATTTAAAACAAAAACAAAATAAATCTGTACTCAACACAGTGTTATTTTATATCTACTAAATAGATTTATTCAGCTTTTCAGGGCAGCAACAGGGATACATTAAACCATGAAATCAAAGAATGGAATTTCAGTATTTCCACAGGAGGGAATTTTCAATATTTGGACCACATACTCTACTGACAATGAGAAGTATTTGTAGGGTAGGGCAAAGCACAGTTACAAGTAGCTAAATTCATATAATTAAGTAAAGTTGCTGCTGATCTTTCATGTTTATTGTACATCTAGGACTAAACTGAAAAGTCAGGCAAATAGTTTTAAGATTAGGTATTTTAGATTGTTAAGCAGCTTTGTCCAACTACCTAAAGACACAATCCAGTCCCAAGCTCTAGCCTGAATGTTTATATTTATTTTGCCCACTCTTCTAGAGGCAAACAGGTAATTAAAAAGGCAAATTTTAACTGTCAGCAGTAGGTTTCTCAACAAACTTTCTCAAGATGCCTTATATTTCAAAGTACGCACAACAATATGCTGGAAATTTAATTTAGGAAAAGTCGAATTCCCTTGGAAATGTTGTAAGTTTACTTCATTCTTCATTTAAGATTTGTTTTTAAATGTCTAAATTGCAACACTGCTGAAAGACCTCAGTGAAGAGGGTTGTCATCTAAATGAGACAGATTTGAGGTGCAGTACATGGTAGGAGGAAGCTTGATCAAATGCACTCAACACAAACCAGGAAGCACAAAATATAAATTCAAGTAAAGTTAAGCTTTCTGATCCAACATCACCTCACAGTAATATTGCTTGCACTAGTTAGGAAGCAAATGATTGTTATAATAAATGAAAACTGCCAAACAATTAATGACCAAAATATTTTCTAAAAACCTTTTTATTTTGAACCTCTGTCACTTTAACTCTCTTATCTCAAATACAAAACTCTCCTAAATTCCACATTACCCCAGCCTCTGGGAAATGACTACTTTGATTTCCCTCCATAATTTGCATGAATCATGACTATGAGCCTTTAGTCAACTCCTTTTCAAACTTGGCTATTACCTGGGGGATAGCAATGAGGTCTAGCAATGAAAAGCATCTGAGAATTTTGGGGTTTACATTCAGGAGTTAAAACTTGTACTATTGTCAAAATATTTTATATCTGCATTGGATCATAGAATTTTTAAATTTACCTCTAAATCATCCAACGAGCGGGTTATACTGAAACGTTTCGATCTCCCATATGATCGCCGAACAGAAGAACGCTGGAAAGCTTGATGAAATCCAACTGAATTCCCAGAAAACTTTGTGCCCTGTAAAATTAAACAAAATATGGTATCAGTTTTACACTTTAATTGGTAAAATTGAAAAGAAAACTTTCACAATAACTTAGTGGAAAAATGTGTTGCATGAAATAGACCATGAAAATGAAGTTTAAAAGCAAAATACTGCAAAGAGAGAAGCAGACTTAATGGCTCTGATACTCCAGTGGCCAGATAGTCATTTCTGCAGCATGATCAATGAAAGCTACATCAGAACTATGCAGAAAACCCAACATGAGAAAATCTTTGCTCAGGTGATTTAAAATTCCAATGGGATAGTATCCTAAAAAGGCCCTTAAGTGTCACACAATTTGAGGGTTTTAACTCAATGAAACTTAATACTTACTCGGGAAAAGTTAGAGAATCAAAAATCTACTCTAATTTCCAGGTAGACTATTAAACTCAGTACCTAACACAACAGGAATCCTCTCAACCATAAATCCTGTGACCCTCTCCCATGCCCTGCCCCTGACAACCCACTCAACCTGACCTAAATCACCTTATTTTCTGAATCATACTCCTACCCAACACCTTACATACAATCTGGCCTGACATGCTCATACCCCCAACCAAATCCCCACCTGTCAACAATCCTTACAACCCAATCTAAACATCTACATATCCGAACACCTCCTTGGTCCAATGAAACATTCCCATGTAGCCACCTGGTAAGGATGGCAGACTGCTTTTCCTAAAGAACTCAGTGTATCAGATAGATTTTTCCTGACAATCGACAGTGGTTACACAATCACCATTAGTCTAATTTTTTTTAATTCTAGGTTCTTGTTGAAATCAAATTTTACCATCTGTGAAATTGTGGATGCTGGAAATCAGAAATAGAAACAGAAATTGCTGGAAAAGCTCAGCAGGTCTGACAGCATCTGTGGAGAAAAATCACAGTTAAAGTTTCAGGTTATCAATGTTACCATCTGTCATTGTGGGATTCAAACCCAGGCCCTCAAACATTTCTCTAGAATTCAAAAATTACCAGTCTAGTTATTCTTGCACCACCTATGACACATCCTTCTACCTTCAACTTATCCTAAACACTTGTGCATATATCTGGTACCCGGCCACCTCACCCATCTGCTACCCTAACCCATTTGCCAATCCACTGCCATCCTAGCACCTAATCCATAGTGCTACCATAAACATTCATCAATCTCCACCCATCTGACAACCCCTCAACTGTCTGGCACCTTTTTATTTAATTATTCATTCTCGGGTTGGGGGGTGATGTTGGCTAAGCCAGAACCTATCATCATCCCTAATTGCCCTAAAAAAGGACATGGTGAGCTGCCTTCTTGAACTGCCTTTCCTTCCAGTCGGGAAACACTTCAGCGGTCAAGGACATTCATCCTCCAAGGCGGACTTTGGAATACGCAACTACGCAGAGTTGCCAAGCAAAAACTGATAGCCAAGTTCAGTACCCACGAGCATGGCCTCAACCAGGATCTTGGGTTCATGTCACACTACGGTATACACGCATATTTTACGCACAATCACACTTACACACTCACGCAGACTCTCTCTCATACACATACTCTCTTTCTCACACACACTCTCTCACACACACACACTCTCTCACACACTCTCTCTCACACATACACTCTCTCACACACACTCTCTCTCACACACACACACACACTCTGTCTCTCAAACAAACACAGTCTCTCTCTCTCACACACACACTCACATTCTCTTTCTCTCTCTCACACTCTCTCTCAGACTCTTTCCCTCTCTCACTCACTATCTCTCTCTCTCACACACCCTCTCTCTTCCCCTCTCTTGGTCTCTTGTGTGAGATGAGTCGGAGCTGTGTTACACTATTTCCCTGTGTTGGTGTGGGCACTGTTAGCCAGTGTTTTTGTAACAGGAGGTCAATAGGAGCATCATTTTCTCCTGCCTGAATAATGATTTGCCATCGACAGGCCTGATCCCTGAAGGATTCTCTCAGATACACCACGGTGTGAAAGATGATGTTTAGTTAATACTACCTGCTGATTCCCACAACTGAGTCAGGAGCTGGGCGATCCACTCTGAATAGTTTTGTTTTTATTAGTTTGTTTAATGGTGGGTTAGAAATAACTGAGCAGTTTCTTTATGACAGATCTCTTTCGATACGTGGTAATGCCCGAACCTCTGAGCCTGGAGACCCAGGTGTAAATCCTATCATCTCCAGCAGTGTGTCTTCATACCTCTGAAAGTGTCAGAACTATCTAGAAGAGTAATACTGCCTCAGAGATCTCCTGATTTAAATACAAAATGAGTATGGATCCTAATAATCAGAATGTGCCTTCAGTAATTTCCAGGTGACGCACGGTATTGAGGATCCACTTAGCATTCTTTTAAAATTCTTACTCATTGTTTTCTTCCAGTTCATTCATGGGACATGGGCATCACTGGCTGGGCCCAGCATTTATTACTTGTCCCTAGTTGCCCCTTGAGAAGGTGGGGGTGAGCTGCCTTCTTGAACCGCTGCAGTCCATGTGGATAGACCCACAATGCCCTTAGGGAGGGAATTCCAGGATTGTGACCCAGCGACACTGAAGGAACGGTGAGATATAAGTGTCTTGGAGGGGAACTTGCAAGGGGGTGCTGTTCCCAAATATCAGCTGCCCTTGTTTTTCGAGATGGTAGTGGTCATGGGTTTAGAGGGACCTTGGTGAATTGTTGTACTGTGCCTGGCAATGGTGCTAGTGTTGAAGGGGCCTGGGTGAATTGCAATAGAGCAGTGAAGGTGTGAGAGATAACTGCACACAGTAACCGGCCGCACAGTGAAACGAACAGGAGCCCAGACACTGATCTCTTCAGAATGCAGTGCAGGCTCTCTGACGACAAATACACTCACTGCACAGCCAGCCTCACTGGGAGTGACACAGAGTGAGTTGGCACTTACAGAGGGTCAGCATCGGTAGTGATGGGCTGGATGGCCTCTTTACATGCTGGAACCAATCGATGATGATGTTGTGAGAGGAATGAGGAATAACTGTAGATTCTGCCCCAGTGACCATATTGAGAAAGCAGCTGGCAGAGAGTCAAGGGGACAGTTTGGGTCAAGAGCATTGTCTCACCTTCAGGTCATGGGGCATCCTGAGCAAACTGTTTTGGGAGAGCCATCAGATAAACTCTAATTGTGGAATAAAGGAGCACCCAACCAATCCCAAATAAATGATCAGGCAGTGAGCGTGGAGTGAATGAGTTTGCTGCTGTCCTGGGTGACTCCATTTGAGTGCCTTATTGATGAGCACACCCTCCGGCTCGGGCCCAGACTGAGTGAGGAAG
Organism: Chiloscyllium plagiosum; assembly: GCF_004010195.1. Taxonomy (NCBI): domain Eukaryota; kingdom Metazoa; phylum Chordata; class Chondrichthyes; order Orectolobiformes; family Hemiscylliidae; genus Chiloscyllium; species Chiloscyllium plagiosum. The sequence goes on from NC_057749.1 coordinate 18,103,030, forward strand.
GTAGCGGGAGGTTGGAGTACACGCAGAGAGAGATTACTCACAGACCCCACCAGTTATCAGAGAAAACAAATCTACTCCTTTATACCATGTGGGTCGGTATTACATGAACAAATTATCACCGTGCTCTGAATGAAAAAGTTCTCCTTCACAGTCAGAGAGTGTGTCCAGGAGCAAGAATCAATCAGACAGGATCAGAGAGAGAGAGAGAGAGAGAGAGAAAGTGGGAGCTCAGTGATTTAATGAGAATTGACAGTAAGACATGAAGCAATGAAAAGTCTAGAGAATAAAGTGAGGCCCCTGCCTGGAATCCTGCTCATGGGCAGAGGGCAGAGGTCAGGGGGCAGGGGGAAGGAGAATGGGACAGGGGGAAGGGG
>NC_057749.1:18103666-18105221 GCF_004010195.1 Chiloscyllium plagiosum
GGAAGGGGAAGGGGATGGGCAGAGAGTGAAGGGGTGGGGGAAGGGTCGGGGAAGGGGGAGGCAGCAGGAGGAAATGGGAGGGGAAGGAGGAGGGGGTGTCCTCTATCAAAATAGAGACAGCCTAACCATCGCCCTTAACATTCAATGGTGTTACCATCACTGAATCCCCCACTATCAACATCCTGGGGATTATCATTGACCAGAAACTCAACTGAACTCCCCACATAAACACAGTGGCTGCAAGAGCAGGTCAGAGGCTGGGAATCCTGCAGCGAGTAACTCCCCTCCTACCTGCTTGTCCCACCATCTCCAAGGAACAAGTCAGGAGTGAGATGGAATACTCCCCACTTGCCTGGATTGGGGCAGTTCCAACAACAATCATGAAGCTTGGCACCATCCAGGACAAAGCAGCCGCTTGATTGGTACCATATCCACAAATATCACTCCCTCCACCACTGACGCTCAGTAGCAGCAGTGCATACCATCTACAAGATGCACTGAGGAAATTCACCAAAGATCCTCAGACAGCACCTTCCAAACTCATGCCCACTTCCATCTAGAAGGACAAGGGCAGCAGATACATGGGAACACCACCCCCTGCAAGTTCCCCTCCAAGTCCCTCACCATCCTGACTTGGAAATATATCGCCGTTCCTTCAGTGTCACTGGATCCTCCCTCAGGGACATTTTGGGTCAACGCACAGCACATGGACTGCAGCAGTTCAAGAAGGGGGGCAACTAGGGATGGGGCAATAAACGCTGGGCCCAGCCAGTGATGCACATGTCCCACAAAAATGAATAAAGGAAGAGGTTAAACAGGCTGGGTATGTTTTCCCTGGAGCGTCGGAGGCTGAGGGAGGACCTTATAGAGGTTTACAAAATCATGAGGGGCATGGATAGGGTAAATAGACAATGTCTTTTCCCTGGGGTGGGGGAGTCCAGAACCAGAGGGCATAGGTTTAGGGTGAGAGGGGAAAGATATAAAAGGGACCTACCGAGCAACTTTTTCACTCAGAGGATGGTGGGTGTGTGTGTGTGTGTGTGTGTGTGTGTGTGTGTCCACATCCATCAAAGTTTTACCTGCACATCCACTAATATCATCTATTGTATCCGTTGCTCCCGATGCGGTCTCCTCTACATTGGGGAGACTGGGCGCCTCCTAGCAGAGCGCTTTAGGGAACATCTCAGAGACACCCGCACCAATCAACCAAACCGCCCCGTGGCCCAACATTTCAACTCCCCCTCCCACTCTGCCGAGGATATGGAGGTGCTGGGCCTCCTCCACCGCCGCTCCCTCACCACCAGACGCCTGGAGGAAGAACGCCTCACCTTCCGCCTCGGAACACTTCAACCCCAGGGCAACAATCTGAACTTCAACAGCTACCACATTTCCCCTTCCCCCACCTCATCCTAGCTTCTAACCTCCAATTCGGCACAACGCTCTTGAACTGTCCTACCTATCCATCTTCTTTCCCACCAATCCGCTCCACTCTCCATTCCAACCAATCACCTTCATCTATCTATCGCATTCTCAACCACTTTACCCCTAGCCCCCT
>NC_057749.1:18107681-18109570 GCF_004010195.1 Chiloscyllium plagiosum
TTTGGAGAGTGTATGTGTAAGTATGTGAGTTTTTGCGTGTGTGTTTGAGAGCGTGTGTGTTTAAGAGTGTGAGTGTGTGTGCATATCTGTGTGAGAGTGTGCGAGAGTGTGTGTGAGAGAGAGTGCGTGTGTCAGAAGGTATGTGTAAGAGTTTGTGTACGTCTGAGAGAGTGTGTGAGTGTGTGAGAGGCGTGTGTGTGAGAGAGAGGGTATGTGTGAGAGCATGTGTGTGTGAGAGAGGGTATGTGTGTGTATGTGTTTTGAGAGTGTGTGTGTGAGAGAGAGTGTGTGTGAGTGTGAGTGTGCGTGCGTCTGTGTGAGTGTGTATCAGTGAATGTGTGTGAATGTGAGTGTGTGAGTGGGTGTGTGAGTGTGAGTGTGGAAGTGTGTGTGTGTAAGGGTGTGTGTGTGTGTGAGTATGTATCGATAAGTCTGGTGTTTGTTAAATGTGTTTGAGCTGGAGTGTGGAGTTGGATGTGAGTCTGTGCAGGGCCCTGATGCAGGGACAGTGCCTCCCCCCCACTCCCCCCTCACTCTGATCCAAGCTGGGGTCAGTTCAATGCCCACAGTCACTCTCCATCGCTGGCCCCTGTTTGAGAAGGCCCGTGTATCAGTCTGAGCTGCAAACACTGTACTGTAGCAAACATGAGTTAACAACTCGAGTGTGTGTGCCAAATTGTAGATGTAATCGCCGTCTGGTCAGGAGCAGATTGAGCTGTTTCAGTAATGGGAGTCTAATGAATGTAGCAAGGGCCTGAGGGTTTCGGGAATGGATGTGATTGGTGCAGAGGCTGAATGATTGGGTAATGGGCTGATGGCAAGCCAGTGCAATAACTGGATCCGTTACACTGGTAATTTCTCTCAGTGTCCCAGGGAAAGGGTTCACTCTCTCTGATTGGTGACAGGCAAGAAACAGTCGGACCAAGGTCCCGTCTCACACTCACTCCCCTATGGAGTCCCCTTCACTGGAGAAGAAATAACCCCAAACTATTTCAGCAAATTCAAATTGCTTCAAAGATTAAAACTCCATCTCTGCACCATCTGATCGACTAATGAGCTGAACAGTTGAGCAAGATCCCAGGATTTACCCTGGGACTCTGTTCAAGTAACGAGTTCAAAAATCACACAACACCAGGTTATCATCCACCGGGTTTATTTGGAAGCACTAGCTTTCAGAGAGGCACTCCTTCCCCAGGTGGTTGGAGTGAGTGTCCGCCCTGATTACACAGACCCTGCCTCATGCTTCATTCAGATCTCTGTCCTGTAACCAGCGTGAGACAGGCTACCCCAGGCTCCTGAGCTCCCTTTGTGGGGAATTCCATAAAATACCTTCCAAAGCAGCACACTGGAGGTTCTCGCTCGACTCCTGGACAAGAGTTAACCCCCAAACAACATCAGAAAAGGACCCACCACCATTTTCTCAAGGACCGTTCAGGACTGCCCCATGAAATAACAGAGAGCAAGACCAGGCCCGACATTAGGAGAATGCTGATTCTGGGATCTTACTGTGCACAAACTAAGTGCTATGCTTCCCACCAACCGGTAGTGCCAACCCTTCAATCCCTGGCAGACAGGGACTTCCAGACATCCTGAGAGGGTAGGCATGTGAGAGAGACACTGGGGCACAAATGTGCTAGTGTTCACACAGGCAGGTGTGTGCGTGAGTGTGGGGATGTGTCTGTGTTTGTATGTGGGTGTGTGAGTGCATATCTCGGTATGCTCTGTGGGGCTGTAGGACTGTGTAAGTGTGACTGTGAGTGCATGTATGTGTAGGCATGGTGATGTGTGATTATGTATGTGGGTGTGTGTGAATGAGTGTGTATGTACATGAGCATGAATGTGTTTGCGAATGAATGTGTGTCTGTGAGTGAGTGTTTGAGTGTGTGTGT
>NC_057749.1:18110756-18122195 GCF_004010195.1 Chiloscyllium plagiosum
GGAGTAAGGTGAAGGGAGGGGAGTGAGGGACTGGGAACGCGGAGTAAGGTGAAGGGAGGGGAGTGAGGGTCTGGGATTGAGTAAGCTGCCCCTCATGCTCCACAGGAAATTGTCACCTAGCTGAGGGGGAGGAAGGGGAGAGGTGAGTGGACTGAAGCTGTCTCAGAACCTGCTCATTTCAAATTCATAACAAATGTGGAGCTAATTAACCAGGTTCGTGCCTGTGATTATTGTCATTTACTTTTTCACAGAAGGGATTTGAAATAAATTCCAGTGAGATCTGTTCATTAATTTATTGCCTGTAAAACAGGTTACCAACTTGCCCCAAAGTCTCTCACCGAAGTGTTCTCAGTGAATCTGCAGATGCTGGTGAAGCAGTGTCAGACAGAGAGGCTGATGACCCTCTCTTTACTAAAGGCAGCCTCGCTCCTTCAGGGGAGGAAGCGTTGACAATAACAGCAACCATACAAGCTCAGGCAGGTTCAGGCTGAGGTAACTACAGGACCTGTCATCTTCCTCTGCCTTTAGAAGGTTAATGGCAAAACTCTCATCATAATACAAGGGTTGCATGGTAGCTCAGTGGTTAGCACTGCTGCCTCACAGCACCAGGGACCTGGGTTTGATTCCACCCTCGAGCAACTCTCTGTGTGGAATTTGTACATTCTCCCTGTGTCTGTGTGGGTTTGCTCTGGTCTTTCCCCACTATCCGAGGATCTTCTCAAATACGGTGTCTAGTTGTAGCAAGGATCTTAGCAAGGTGGGGAGAATTCAGAAGAGATTTCCCAGGATGTTGCTGGGTATGGAAGGCTTGAACTGTAAGGAAGGGCTGGGACGTTGTTCACTGGGGGTTGAGAGATGACCTAATGGAGGTTTTTAAAATAATAAGGGGTAAAGATGAGGTGAATGTCTTTTCCTGAGGATGGGGAATTTCAAGATTCAGGGACACATTTTTAAGGTAATGGGGGGAGAGATTTAAAAAGGACATAAGAGACAGTTTTTACACAGAGAGTGGTTCACGTGTGGTATGAACGTCCTGAGGAAGTGGTGGATGGGGAATTACAAGGATAGGGTGGGGTGGGCCTGGGTGGAAGATTCTTCAGAAAGTCAGTGTGGACTTGATGGGCCGAATGGCCTGCTTCCACACTGAAGGGATTCTACAATTCTATGTCAGTGTAAAATGAGCCATTGGTGGAGCACTCTGTACTTTTTAATATTCTGCTATTGGGGTGTGGCCATTTCAGATGGCAGGTTAGAGTCAACCACTTCACTGTGGGTGTGGAGTCACATGTAGGCCAGACTGAGGAAGGATGGCAGATTTCCTTCCCTGAAGGACATTAATGAGCCAGATAGGTTTTTCCAACAATCGATGTCGTTACCACTTCTTAATTCCAGAGTTTACTGAATTCACATTCCACAATCAGCTGTCGTGGGGTTTGAACCCAAGTGCCTAGAAGATTAGCGTGGGGTTCCAGCATGCAGTGACAATAGCACCACCTCTTGTATACCCCAAACAGCAATGTTGTACAATGAAACAGCTGCACCTCTGATAACGTAATGATCAGGTCACTTGTAGGGGTTGTCCAGTGCATCTTCAGTGCAAACCAGATATTTTTAAGTTCATCTGCAACATATTTCAGCAACAGCCTCCAGACCCATGACCACGTCCGTATAGAAGAGCAAAGGGCAGCAGGTACATGGGAACACCACCCCCTGCAAGTTCCCCTCCAAACCATTCCCATCCTGACTCGAACGTATCTCACTATTCCTTTAGAGTCGCTGGGTCAAGTGCCTGGAATTAGGCCGTAAGACATAGGAGTGGAAGCAAGGCCATTCGGCCCATCAAGGCCACTCAGCGGACTCCCTCCCTAAGGGCACTGTGGGTCAACCCACAGCACATGGACTGCAGCAGTTCAAGAAGGCAGCTCACCCCCACCTTCTCAAGGTGGGGACAATACCTGCTGTTTGAGTTGCTCTACGTCATGGCAGCAGCTAACTGAGGAGCCTGACAATGTGTGGAAGTGGAGCCCAGGCCTACCCACAGTCATCCCTGGAGTTGCCGGGGTGGCAGTAAATTGGGCGACTGAGTAAATTCCTTCTCCCACTCAGTGCTGGTGAAATCGCAGCTGTTAACGCTACTGACACCATTCAACAGAATAAACAATGTGAATCAATAATCTGATCCAGACAAAAGTAATGGTTTGTGGCAGTACAGGCGATGAAAGTGATTTTGAAAGCCCCCCATCGATTATCTAAGTTTGTTAAAATAACACTGAATAACGCAGACCTATAGGAGTCTTGGTGAATTTCTGCAGTGCATCTTGTATATAGTACACACTGCTGCTACTGAGCGTCGGTGCTGGACAGAGTGGATGTAGTGCCAATACAACAGGCTGCTTTCTCCTGGATGGTGTCAAGATTCCTGACTGTTGTTGGGGCTGAACTCATCAGGCAAGTGGGGAGTATTCCCTCCCACTGCTGACTTGTTCCATGTGCGCTCCCAGTTTGGACTGCACCACCACCTCAGCTGCCAGGGCTCCATGTTCTGGAATTCCCTCCCTGAACCTCCAAACCTCTCTCTCTTTCTCTCTCTCTCTCTCCCTCCCTCCCCATCTCTGTCTCTGTCTCTGTGTCTACCTCCTGTGGACACTTTAGGCTGCCTGTCTCTAATGTCACTCAATGAGGATTGGGGTGAAATTCTCCTTCCTGTGACACCCCTTCCAATTCTTCACTGTGTGAAAGGTGCTATCGGGACAAGAGTTGTTGTTATAGCCCATTGGGTGAAGCTTTGAGAGTGGCTGGATGCAGGTGGAGGGCCAGCAGAGATGGCTATTCCCTCGGTATTGTGCTCAGACAGACAGGGGGGGGTGTCTGTGATGTGAGGAGTTATCGGGGGAATCACTGATACCTGGTTCCTGGTGAAGTGAAGCATGATCCAAACGCCAATACTGATGAAATACAAACATTGAGCCCTTTGTGACGTGTTGGTGGGTGCATCTGTCACAGGGATTTGATCAACAAATCACCCCATGTCGCTGAGTATCAGGAGCTGCAGGGGATGACAACTGGGAGAGATTTAGCTGCAATATGGAATGTTTAGGATTATGTTCCTAGAAACATTCCTGGACACTCCAGGGTGTCACCAGAAAGCTTGCAGCCTTGAAGTGACAAAGCGAGGCTGGATAAGCTCACCTTGTTTTCCATGGAACAGGGAAGGTTGAAGGGGAAGCTAAGGCATAGAAGATGATGAGGTGCATGGACATGGTGGGTAGAGAGCAGCTGTTAGCCCTTTGTCAAAGGGTCAGTAACAAGGTCAGGTTTAAACTGAGAATTATAGAATTCCTACAGCACAGGCGCAGGTCATTTGGCCCATCGAGTCCACCCCAACCCTCCGAAGAGGAGCCCACCCAGACCCCTACCCTCTAATCCCACATTCCCCATGGCCAATCTACCCTGACTTGCACACCTTTGAACTGTGGGAGGAAACCCACGCAGTCACAAGGAGAATGTGCAAACCCCACGCAGCCAGTCACCCAACACTGGAATCAAACCCAGAGAGGGGACTTGAGGAATTTATTTTCACCCAGGGAGTCAGGGTGGGGGTCTGGAAGGGGCTACCTGGGAGGGGAATTAGGGTTGGAGTCTCACACCCTTTAAAACGTACTTGGCTGAGAACTTGAAATGCCATAACATTCAAGGCTATGGGCCTAGTGTGGGAGAGTGGGACATATGTAGGTAGGTCAGCACAGATTTGATGGACCGAAGGGCTTGTTCTGTGACTGTGACAGTGTAACACGTGGCTTACAGGGAAAACCTATCCACCTATGTTTTAGAATTTGCAGCATTAACCCCCATACAGTGTCTTGGAAATTGGAATAAACATTACCAGAGGAACTCAGCGACATCGACAAGAGACAGTTAGTGTTTTGTGTGCACCAGACCGTTCAGGGAGGAACTCTCACAGGCTGCCGGACCCGCTGAGATTTTCCAGCACTTGCTGTTCCTGTTCCCCAAGCCCATTGCTCTTGTAGCTTGAGGACAGGAGTTGCGCATGTACTTACAGTTTCTCCCACCAGAGGGGAACCTTTGATTATCATTCCAAAGCCTCCTGCTCAAAGTCAGTATCACAGAGAGTCTGTCTCCTGGAAACAAACCCCTTCCTTCCTGCCTGTGACAGAAATTCAGGGCTCCGGCTCCAGTGAGCTCACCCTCATGGCCTCTGACTGAAATCAAAGGCCACGTGACCACAAAACTTCATTGCACTCAAAAGAAAACCCCTGTATTTACATAGCACCCTCCTCAATCACCATCATGTACTTTCCAGTCAATCTTTGAACAGTGGGAATTGTTGTAATGTTTTACTCATTCCAGGGTGTCACTGGCTGGGCCTGTTGCCCTGTCCCTAATTGCCCCGTTGAGAAAGTGGGGGGTGAGCTGCCTTCCTGAACCGCTGCAGTCCATGTGCTGTGGGTTGACCCACAATGCCCTTAGGGAGGAAATTCCAGGATTTATGACCCAGTGACACCGAAGGAACGGCGACATATTTCCAAGTCAGGATGGTGAGTGGCTAGGAGGGGAACTTGCAGGGAACAGTGTTCCCATGTGCCTGCTACCCTTGTCCTTCTCAATGAAAGTGGTCGTGGGTTTGGAAGGTGTGGTATGAGAATCCTTGGTAAATTTCTGCAGTGTATCTTGTAGATAGTACACTACATCTGATTGTAGGTGGTGGGGGAGTGGATGTACCTCCAATCAAATGGAGATCAGATGAGGATGCTTGCGGAGTCTCCTCCTCCAATGAGTTATTTAATTGTCCACCACCATGTTTCTCCCTCTTGTTGGTCCCTCACCACCTGCCGCAGACCCAGTCCTTGAGGACCCACCCAGCTCCATCAGTGGCATTGCTGCCCAGTCACTCACCCAGATAACTTCCTGTTCTTTTGCCACCCTCAGTGTTTCCTCTAAGTGTTGTTCAACATGGAGGAGTACTGATTCATCATCTGAGGGAGGGCAGTATGTGGTAATCTGCAGCAGGTTTCCTTACCTGTGTTTAACCTGAAGCTATGAGACTTCATGGAGTGCGGAGTCAATGTTGGGGAATCCCAGAGCAACTCCCTCCTGACTGTATCCCACTGTGCCACCACCTCTGCTGGGTCTGTCCTGCCGGTGGGATAGGACATATCCAGGGATGGTAATGGTGGGGTCTAGAATGTATCATTCCATGAGTGTGACTCTGTTAGACTGTTGCTGGACTAGTCAGTGAGATGACTCTCTCAATGTTGGCACTGGACCCCAGATGTTAGTGACGGTCGACACGGCTGGCTCTGCTGTTGTTGTTTCCAATGCATTGGTCAATGTCGAGTGGTCCTACAAATTTTATTCCTTTTTTGAGATTTTGTGACAACTGTTACAGGCTAGGCATTTCCCGAGGACAGTTCAGAGTCAATCACATTGCTGTGGGTCTGGGAGTTACATGTAGGCTAGACCAGGTGAGGATGGCAGATTTCCTTCCCTGAAGGACATTAGTGAAATTGGCATCACGGTCATCGTTAGATTTTTAATTCCAGATTTAGTTTTTAATTTAAATTCCACCACCTGCCTCAATGAAATTAGAACTGTGTTGCTAGAATAGTAACTGGGTCACTGGGGGATTCCTCATCCAGCCACAATACAATGATACCATCGCCTCCTCAAGACACAGGGAATATGGCAACCAACTTACACACTGTGAAAATCTGAAGGTGATCTCATTTAGTGATAAAACAATGAACTGGAAATCTGAAGTAAACACAGAAAGTGCTGGAGAAACTTAGCAGGTTTGGCAGCATCTGCAGAGAGAGATAGAGTTAATGTTTCAAGTCTAGTGACTGTTTGTCAGAACCCAACTTGTAGCAATTGTAACAAGGTCAGCCAGGTGGACCTCATAGAATATGAGTTCCCTGACTGGGGCTGTTACCCTGGTCCAATCAGGGAGCCCTGGCTGTCAGATATAATCAGGAGTGGCAGAGGTTCTGTTCACTCTGAGAGCTGGCTCTGAGGGAGCTGGGTCAGTGTCGAGGACTCTCCCCGTGTGAATAAAGGGGGACCCAGTGACCGGCCTCTCGGGTGTTATTTCAGTGATGATGAGAAAAAAAGCACACTCCTGAAGAAATTCAGCCATAACTGTTACCTTTGAGTCGGGAAAAGTATTTCTGACATCATGTCATTATTTAGGAAGCATAACTTTTTCACTCAAGATGTTGAAGACTGGGCTCAGTGTGTGGAAAGAACCTATTCATTTTTCCAGGCAAATAACATTGGGGCAGATGAAAAGCAATGAATAATTCTCCTGGCAGCCTGTGGATCCACAACTTTGTTGGTGATTAGGAGCCTAACATTTCCTGAGACACCAGATACTAAAACCTTCTAAGAGTTGATAGATATCATTAATGAATATTACGATCCGAAGTCTCTTCTAATTCTGAAATGCTATCAGTCTTACTCGGCAATTTGAGAACCAGGGGAATCTGTATCGAACTTTTGACTAGGTTATGATGACTGGCAGAGGCATGTGACTTTGGTTTAACCCTTAGTGAGATGCTGAGAAACTGTTTGGTATGTGGGATTAATGAGGTAAGCATGCAAAAGTGCCCACTAGCCGAAGACCAACTGGACTTCAAGCAAGCACTACAACTGGTTTTATCATTGGGAAAATGCGGCAAGTGGGCCATATGAGTTGCAGTGTATTTCGATGGAAGTGGACACCCTCGCAGGTCCAATGGAGCTTGGGGAACACCAGCTGCGTGAAGGAAATTGCACAGCCTCACTCAGAACATATCTTGAACAAAGGGACTCGGTCAGCCCACAGCAAAACCCCAAAACAAAGCCAAGCCTCAGCCAAATGATTAATGGTGTCTTCAGGATCCAGGCTGGCAAGCCATTGTAATTGCTGCTCCTTGGATGCTGCCTGAACTGCTGTGCTTTTCCAGCACCACTCTAATCTAGACTCTGGTTTCCAGCATCTGCAGTCATTGTTTTTACCTAATTGCTGCTGTTGGGTCGACTCAAGACAGCAGAAGAGTCCCACTCGACCTAAACTGAGTAAGAGAACTCATAGGTCAGTATCAAGGAGAGGGCACATTCTGGAAAGTCCACCTGCATCTGGTTTGGAACAGTTAAATTGCTTAGCAACATCCAATTCAGGACCAAGATCTGGCTAAATGGTCACCTGGTTCAAATAGAGGTCGATGCCAGCGCAATAGTTTCAGTGTTTGCAGAATCAGTCTGTAACAAAATTTGCTCTGGACTCCAACTCTTAATTTTGTGCAAGACCTTGGCTAGACTGACAACCTACACCTGGGAACCTTTATAGATTAAGGGTACATCTTCAGTATCAGTCTCTTATGAGAAGCAGTTGGTTCAGTTACCACTGAGTGTAGTAAGAAGCTTGATGGGGCAAAAATGGCTGAGAAAGATTCACTTAGACTCGCTCAATATTTTAAATTAGAATATGGCTGCATGAGTAAAGTTCTAATTAAATACCTGGAAGATTTTCAAGAAGGTCTAGGGACTATTGAATGAGCCAAGGCCACCTTGCATATTGACCAGGAAGCAATTCTATGACTTTGCAAGGCCTGCCAAGTGCTGTTTGCCTCATGGGCAAAAGTTGAGGTAGAAATCAGAAGGCCGGAAAGCTAAGGAATCATCAAACCAGCCCAGTTTGTGGAATGGGCAAAAGTCGAGGTAGAAATCAATCAAAAATCTGGAACATACTGCCTGGAGCATTGGCAGAATCAGGTTAAATTGAGTCATTTGGGAGGACATTGTTACTATTGAAGTAATCAGCCAACGTGCAGGGTTAGGGGTAAAGGGATGGTGAGTGCAACCAAATAATGTTTGTTGGAGAGTCAGTGTAGTCAGAATGGGCTGAATGGCCTTCCTTCCGCACCATGGCAAAGGCTGTGATTCTGTCAAATACAGTTAAAGCATCCTGAAATATAAAGGAACATGAATCCTAGTCAAAATCAGAAATCCAGTCAGGGAAAGATGGAGTTTGTATTGGCCTTATCAGAGTTAGGGAAGAATGTATGGAGTCATTTTTATTTGGGGGAGAAATAGTGAAACAAATGAATTGGCTGGAACTAAACTGGACTTGGCCTATGTAGGGCATGCTGACAGGTCGAGTAAATGAAATCTGTGCATCACATGTGGAGGAGGCTTTTATAGATTAGCCTGAATTCGAAAGGTTGGGTGCAGGAAGTTTGAAAGTGGATCCAGGCACGAGGAGTAAATAGGAGGAGAAAGTGAGGACTGCAGATGCTGGAGATCAGAGCTGAAAATGTGTTGCTGGAAAAGCGCAGCAGGTCAGGCAGCATCCAGGGAACAGGAGAATCGACGTTTCGGGCATAAGCCCTTTCTCAGGAACTTGAGGAGTAAATAGCAAGGACAAAGTTTTCAGGGAAATCCTTATCTTGGACAACATTAGTAACCCTTGCTGAAGACCAGAAGGTAGCAACTGCTCCATAAAAACCGAAAAACCCGCAGATATTGTAAATGAGAAACAAAAACAGAAATTGCTGGAAAAGCGCAGCAGGTCTGGCAGCATCTGTGGAGAGAAATCAGAGTTAACGTTTTGGGTCAAGTGACCCTTCCTCAGAACTGAGATTTCTCTCCTCGGGTGATGCCAGACTTGCTGAGCTTTTCCAACAGTCTCTGTTTTTGTTTCAGGTACCAGCTGCTCAGAGGCAGCCCCTAGAAACAGAACTTCATCTGTTGCCCCCATTAACTCAAAAAGGATAGAAGGTGGGAAAGTGAAAGGAAGATACATGAAGAGAGAACAGCTGGGAAGGCCCAAAGATCCTCTCCCTTGAAGATCAGAAAGGAGGGTGGAGGTGAAATCGAGGATCCACATGTTTCCATTGTAATAACGTGGGCCACCTTCATTCAGAATACTGTAACTGTGAGAGAAGCCTAGAGTGAATCCAATAACATTTATTTATTGTCAGATATTTGTTAGAAAATCCATTGAAAATTGCTGGAACTCAGGAGGATAATACCATGGGTCGAACTGTAGTTTTAACTACAACCAGGAGACCAAAGTTAAACACTGCTAAAAATCACACGACACCAGGTTATAGTCCAACAGGTTTATTTGGAAGCACTAGCTTTTGGAGCACTGCTCCTTCATTGGGTGGTTGTGGAGTATAAGATCATAAGACAAGAATTTATAGCAGAAGATTACAGTGTCATGAAACTGAAATGATATATCGAACCAACCTGGATTGTTAAATCTTTCATCTTTTAGAATGGATAGCAGATTAAACACTGCTGTGAGTGTAGGAGCAGTGAATAAGGTTAACAAGAGCTATAAAGGAAGTTTGTCAAAAGGAAAGGTAAGTTCCTTTACTGCAAGTGTTATGGCTAACCCTGTAACTGTATGAAGGGACACAGGAGGTACTCTTTTGCTGGTGAAAGACATGGTGTTCCCTCCAGAGACAGCAGCAAAAGCCAAGATATTATCAATGCGCCAAGTGGAGAGTGTATTCTCTGTATAAAGTAGTTGGATTGTCTTTTTGTCTGGGACAGTGCAATACGAGTTGTTCAGAAATTACCTGTGGACGAGCTGATTTACACCTCAGTACTGATTTGCCTAAAATGAAAATTACAGATTCACCTATAATCACAGAAGGTCCAAATGAGGTTAAAGAAATTGAATGCTTACAGGAACAAGTTCCAGGTAGTTTTCTGTTGTGTGTAATCAATTAACAAATTCCGTCCAAAGGTCACATAATTTGCCAAGCAGATGTTAGGTTGGTTGAAGTTGTTTTTAAGAATAAGGATGATTCACAGGTGGTTGGTGTGCGTTTGTTGCATGAGGCCCAGGGACCAGGAAAACAGTTAAATGAATGAACTCACACTGAAGCTGAGAGTAAAGGAGTTCTGGAGTGTTTTACATTAGAAACAGAGTTCCAGTCAGGAAGTGCAGAAATTCTGACAAACTCTGAAGGAAGAATGGACAGTTATTAATCAGATAGTGGGACTGCCACGATATTATAAAGAGATTTACAAGCAGCACATTACAATCCCATAGAAGGACGTATGGAAAATGGAGGCATCAACAAACAGGTGTTTTAGTGAGGCAAGACTTCAAAAGGATGTAGTGCAATCTGTAAAACATGTAGTGGGAAAACTTTAACATGTACCTAATCTTTAATACCCAGACCAGCATTTGGAGAAACATGCATAGAATCACTACAGTGTGGAAGCAGACCATTCAACCTGTTGAATCTACCCTCCAAACAGCATCCCACCCAGACTACTCCCTCTAGCTTACTATCCCTGTGACCCTCCATATCCCATTGCCAATACATCTAACCTGTACATTTTGGACTGTGCGAAGGAACCAGAGCACCCGGAGGAAACCTACGCAGACACTGGAAGAACATGCAAACTCCACTCAGTCTGTTGCCTTTGGGTGGAATTGAACCCGGGTCACTGGTGCTCTGAGGTACCACTGAGCCACCATATCACCAAATGTTAGAGCGTTGCATTGGACTTAGCAAAAACAAAGGCAGACATGAGTTTATCCTCAATATTATGGATATTCCAGAAATATTCCTTTAAGGACAATTATAGTGAAGGTAGTGATGGACAATTAAGTCTGTTTTTTATTCATTATGAACTATCAAATGAAACATTCTCACACCAAGGTTCTAACTTTGTGTCTTAACATTTTTCGACTCATCAGCAGCAGTTTGAGTAAAAAAACAACTAAAGTCAACTGCAAATCATCAACAAACCCAGGGAGCTTTGGAGGTGTATCACTCAAAAATGGTGAAGGCAGACTGTCATGAATACCCGAAGGACTGGGACAAGGATTAGACGTTTTGCTACTTTCTGCCAGAGATTTCTCTAAATGAATCTATGGGATCTGGTCCATGTAAATTAATCTATGGCCATGAGATAAGAAATTTATTAAAACTCATGAAGGAAAGGTTTTTAAGGCAAACAGATGATGTCTCAATATTGCAAGGTTTGTGAAGGTTTGTAGCTCAGGTTGAGGTTTAGGGTGTAGGTTTGCTCGCTGAGCTGTAGGTTTGATATCCAGACGTTTCATTACCTGGCTAGGTAACATCATCAGTGGCGACCTCCAAGTGAAGCGAAGCTGTAGTCTTCTGCTTTCTATTTATATCTTTCTCCTGGATGGGGTTCCTGGGGTTTGTGGTGCTGTCATTTCCTGTTCGTTTTCTGAGGGGTTGATAGATGGTGTCTAGATGTATGTGTTTGTTTATGGCGTTGTGGTTGGAGTGCCAGGCCTCTAGGAATTCTCTGGCATGTCTTTGCTTAGCCTGTCCCAGGATAGATGTGTTGTCCCAGTCGAAATGGTGGGTTTTTTTCATCTGTGTGTAGATGGAGTTCATGTATCCTGGTGGCTAACTTTCTTCCTGTTTGTCCTACGTAGTGTTT
>NC_057749.1:18125258-18129373 GCF_004010195.1 Chiloscyllium plagiosum
GTTACTTCATCAAAAAACTCAATCAAGTTTGTGAGACATGATTTCCCACACACAAAGCCATGTTGACTATCCCGAATCAGTCCTTGCCTTTCCAAATACATGTACATCCTGTCCCTCAGGATTCCCTCCGTTTTTCAGAATGGAGACCGGCAACTAGCGATGATCCACAGGGATCAGTCTTAGTATATCTAAATGATCAGGAGGAAAATGTGACTGATCTGATTATTAGGTTTGCAGATAATACAAACATTGGTGGAGTTACTGACAGTGTATACAATTGTGAAACGATGCAACAGGATATAGATAAATTGGTGAATTGGCAGATGGAGTTTAATCTAGACAAATGCAAGTTGATGCATTTTGGAGGCTCACTGAGGTGTGAATTATACTATAAATGGCAGAGCCTTGAGGAACATTAACATACAGGCGGATCTGGGTGTGGAGGTTCACAGTTCTCTAAAAGTGGCAACACAGATGACGCAGGTGATTAAGAAGGCATGGGGCATACCTGCCTTCATCGTCTGGAGCATGGAGTACAAGGATTGGCACACCATGTTGCAGCTTTATAAAACCCTTGTTAGGCTGTAATTGGCGTACTGTGTGCAGTTCCAGTTGTCTCACTATCAGAAAGATGTGGAAGCTTTGTAGAGAGTGCAGAGAAGATTCACCAGGATGTTGCCTGGTCTCAAGGGCACTGGTTATGAGGAAAGGATAAAAAGAGTAGGATTGTTTTCATTGGAAATAAGGCAGCTGAGAGGAGACCTGATAGAAGTCTACAAAATTATGAGAGGCATAGATAGGGTAGATAGTCAGAGGGTTGAAGTTTCCCAGGATTGAAGTTTCAATTACAAGGGAGCACAGATTAAATGAGAGAGGAGGCAAGTTTAAGGGAGATGTGTGAGATGTTTTTCACGCAGAGAGTGACAGGAGCCTGGATCATACTGCTAGAAGAAGGGGTAGAAGCAGGCACATTGGTGACATTTAAAAAGCATCTGGATGGTTATATAAAGAAGGAGGGAATACAGGAATACGGACCAAGTAACAGCAGGATGTTTGTTTTTTAGATTAGTTAGGGCATGATGATCAGCACAGGCCTGGAGGGCCAAAGGGCCTGTTCAGAACTAAGGAACGGTCACTGGACCCGAAACGTTAACTCTGATTTCGCTTCACAGGTGCTACCAGACTTGCTGAGCCTTTCCAGCAATTTCTGTTTGTGTTTCTGATTTACAGAGCCTGCTGTTCTTTCAGTTTTTATTGTTGTAATCTTGTACGCGGAGGAAGCAAAATGAGAAGATCCAGGAATTACTTCTGAAATTCAAGGAAATCTGCACAGACTTGTGGTACACAACTGTGTGGTCTAGTCAGCAAAAGCTGAAGGTAATCCTTACAAAAAGTCCCCGATTTTTACAAACCTTTTAAAATGGCAGTTGATACCAGTGACCTGAAGGTGAGTGTGATCTTGTTACAGGATAATGGATCAGGAATAGGGAAACCAGTGAGGGATTTCTCTCAGAAACTAAACCAATATCAGAAAAAGGAGACTGGGATTCTTACTAGTAACTGCAATATCTTGAACTCGGTGTCAGTCCTGGTTACACTGATCATAACCCCATTGCTTTTGTTGAACAATTTAAAACTTGAAATGGTTTCAATGGAGCTAACAGATTGAACCATTTAACATTAAAATTGTTCACATTGTTGAAAAAGATAATACAACAGATAATACAATATTAATCCAGAATGGGATTATGATGAGATAGTTTAAGGGTTTAGAAGGAAATATAACAAATATATGTCCTGCATGAAGAATGGGTGAGAGTGAATGAGTGTAGTTTTCTTGCATTTTGTTTGCACATATATCATGTTTACCCAGTCCTGAAGTGTATTTAGATTTAGGTACCCTACAGTGTGGAAACTGGCCCAACAAGTCCTCACCGACCCTCCAAAGAGTAACCTACCCAGATCTATTCCCTACCCCTGACTAATGCACCTAACAGTATGGGCAATTTAACATGGCCAATTCACCTGACCTGCACAGCTTGGAATTGTGGGAGGAAACTGGAGCTCAGGGGGAAACCCACACAGACACGGGGAGAATGTGCAAACTCCACACAGACAGTTGCCTGAGGCAGGAATTGAGCCTGGGTCCTTGGCACTAGGAAGCAGCAGTGCCAACCACTGAGCCACCGGGCTACTTCAACAGTAGCATTTCATTTCCTTAAGGGTGTAAATGTGTAAGGGAACATCTATTGTTTTAATGTTTGGACTATAAATTAGAAAGCAGATGTTAGACACTGCTGTCTCACTGAAAAGTACCAGGAGGGTTTTTGTTTCTCTGTAACTTGAAGATAAGTAGGATTGCGTAGTGTACACTTTAGCTATACAATACAATAGTAATTTCAGAGCAGTCAATAATTTGAGAGAAACAGAGTACTTGGAGTCTTTGAGTTAAGGAAAAGCTGCCTAATAACAACCTTTGGATTGGTCTAGTTATGCAGGGCAGTGTAGATATGGCCACATATTCTCCGAGAGTGATAAGACTAAAAACTTAGAGATTCTAAAGAAAAAACTCTGATGTAAGAAAAGACCTAGGTCCACCCAATGAGCTCTGAAATTGAAGAATAATCATGGTTCTGGGGATAGCATTGTATTACCGTTGTTAAATACTGAAAGAACAACCAATGATACCTCCACCCATCTTTCTGGTGCTCTCTCAATGTTGACCCTCTGAGGACGTGCAAATCTGTCGGTACAAGCCCTCCAGGATCTAACAGGCTGTTTTCCTTAACTCAAAGACTCACGCGGTCCCCAATCTCAAAAAGGTAATCATCTCATGGCTCCAAAGGCAACATAGTCTTGAGCAGCTGAAAATGTGTATTAGTAGATTTTCAACTTGCGAAACCATCCTAGTATGTCAGTGATATGACAATGTCTGAATTCTGCTCCTTTTCTGGTCCAATGGTATCAGATGGGTCATTTTCTTCCCGTTCCTAACTATCTGTACAAATAACCTACCAGAAATATGGAGGAACCAAGATCAAATGGTGGGATGGAATTGAAGGTAATCAGTGTTAGTGCTGGGGAAATGAATGGGGTTAAAGACTGACAAGTCACCACAGCCCGATAATCTACATCCCAGTGCTTTCAAGGCAGTGGTCTTGGAAATATTTCTTACTTTGCTGATCATCTTCCAAAATCGAATAGACTCCCAGAGAGTCACAGATTCTTACAGCACAAAAACAGGCCCTTCAGCCCAACTAGTCCATGCCGACCAAGTTTCCTAAACTGAGCTAGTCCCACTTGCCAGTGTTTGGCCCATCTAACCCTTTCCTATTCATGTACCTGTACAAATGTCTTTTAAATTTTGCAATTATACCCGCCTCTAACACTTCCTCTGGCAGCTCATTCCACACATGAACCACTCTCTGTGTGAAAAGGTTCCCCATCACGTCTTTCTAAAATCTTTCTCCTCTCACCATAAAAATATGCCCCCTAGTCTTGAAATCACTCACCCGAGGGAAAACACACCTGCCATTCACTTTATCTGTACCCATCGTGATTTTATAAACTTCTATAAGGTCACCCCTCAATCTCCTACACTCTGCATCCAAAACCCTGTATTCCCAGCACATCTTGATAAGTCTTTTCTGAACTCTCTCCAGCTTAATAATCTCCTTCAGGAAGACCAGAATGGGACACAGTTCTCCAGAAGAGGCCTCAGCATTGTCCGGTACAATCTCAACATGACGTCCCAACTCCTGTACTGAAAGTTCTGAGCAATGAAAGCAACTGTGCTAAAAGCCTTCTTAACATAGAACATAGAACATTACAGCGCAATACAGGCCCTTCTTGCTAATCTGAAGCCCATCCACCTACACTATTCCATTTACATCCATATGCCTGTCCAATGAAGACTTAAATGAACTTAAACTTGGCGAATCTACCACCATTGCAGGCAATGCATTCCATATCCTTACTACTCTCTGAGTAAAGAAACTACCTCTGACATCTGTCTTATACCTATCTCCCCTCACTTTAAAGCTGTGTCCCCTCGTGTTTGCCTTCCCCATGCTTGGAAAAAGGCTCTCCCTGTCCACCCTATCTAACCCTCTGAT
>NC_057749.1:18135456-18138045 GCF_004010195.1 Chiloscyllium plagiosum
TCAGTCCCTCTCTCTCTCAGGGAGATATCTGTACACTGACTGGTGTCTCTCAGTCCCCTCTCTGTCTCTGTCAGGGAGATATCTGTACACTGACTGGTGTCTCTCAGTCCCCCCCCTCTCTCTCAGGCAGATATCTGTACACTGACTGGTGTCTCTCAGTCCCCCCCTCTCTCTCAGGCAGATATCTGTACACTGACTGGTGTCTCTCAGTCCCCTCTCTCTCTCAGGGAGGTATCTGTACACTGACTGGTGTCTGTCAGTGCTTTTGTAGGGTAGAGGTGAAGCTTTGAGGGGCGGGTCGGTTTCTCAGAGATGCCTGGCCATGACGGAGTTAACTCTGTGTTCACTTCCCGTGCGTGGATTTAATTTGGTTTGGGATCGGTGCTATCTGCATCAGCCCTCCCTGATCCCGCCCCGGTGAAATGTGGGATCTGAGCAGTGTCGGTGCAGACTCTCCCCCTAAACCCCTCCTCAATCAGGCCGGAGCTTCCCTGCACCTTGCAATGTTCTCCCCATTCCAGGATTGATCAGGAGCTGCTCTGTGATGCCCAGCAACCAGGAGGTAACGTGGAGGAGACAGCAGCAGCTTGAGCGGGTGCAGTGTGTGTGGCTGTGAGGCTGAGGCAGCCTTCCATTGGGAGCAGCGAGCAGGATGGACTAGCAGCCTCTCCATCCCCCTGGTAAGTGCCAATGCAGCAGGGCACAGGACTGCAGCCCCCCCCGGCTGTACCCCCCGTCTCCCCCAGAACCCGTTTCCAATGGGAACAGGACCAGCTCCAGAGCTGGGCAGCTCTGTCTTGGCTGGGGGCTGCTGCTGCTGCTGGTGGGGTGGGGAGGATTGGGGCTGAATCTTTGTGTGAATGCGGGCTCCGTGCCTCCTGTTTCACAAGCTGCTCATTCGGAAATCGTTGGAAAATCCTGGGGCTGGCAGACCCGGCTGAAATTAAACGCTTTAATATTCTTGTCACATATCGGTACCTTGAATTGGTGTCTTTATGCTGCTGGGCTATTGTGGTGTGCAGCTGCAGGAGAAAAACGCAGGATTTGTAAATGTCGGACAGGCTGTGTGTGTGTGTGAGAGAGAGCGAGCTGGCTGGTGGAGTACACATTTCACTCGGAGCTGCGTGGGGATCTCTGTGTGTGGGTGTGTGTCCGTGTGGCTGTGTCTGTCTGTGGCTCTGTGTGTGTATCTGTGTGTCTATGTACATGTGTGTAAATACCTGTGCCTGTGTGGAACTGTTTATGTGTGTCTGGCTGTGTATCTGTGTGTGTCTGTCTATCTGTGTGTCTAACTGTATTTCCATGCATGTGTATCTGTGTAGATATATGTGTGTGTGTGTCTGGCTGTGTATCTGAGTGTGTGTGTCTTATTGTATGTATATGCGTGTGCGTGTGTGCCTGAGGGATGGTTTGTATTGTACCACTGTGTATGGCTCTGATTGTATTGATGACTGTGGTTATCTGTGTAGGTGTGTGTGTGTGTGTGTTCTGTGCGGTAGTATTTGGTTCAATGAGGATATGTGTACCTTCCATTGATACAAACTTACATTTATGTTGTGTGACACTATCACCGTGCTAAATGGGGCAGACTTTGATCAGATCGAGCAGCTCCAAGACTGGGCATCCATGAGGCTCTGTGGGACATCCATAGCAGCAAAATTGTACTCCAGCACAATCTGTACCCTCATGGCCTGGCATATCCCCCACTCAACCATTACCATCAAGCCAGGGGATCAACCCTGGTGCAGGAGGGCATGCCAGGAGCAGCACCAGGTATACCTGATGGTGAGGTGTCAACCTGGTGAAGCCCCCAAACAGGATTATTTACATGCCAAACAGCATAAACAGCAAGTGGTAGGCAGAGCAAAGTGACCCCACAGCCTATGGATCAGTTCTAAGCTTTACAGTCCAATTTGGTAATGATGGTGGACAATTAAACAACTCAATGGGGGAAGAGGCTCCACAAATATCTCCATCCTCAATGATGGAAGAGCTGAGTACATTAGTGCAAAAGATAAGACTGAGGTATTTGCAACAATCTTCAGCCAGAGAGGATACGTGGATGATCCATCTCAGCCTCCTCCAGTGCTTTGTCTGGAGATTTAGGCCAATACTGACCGTGCACCATGAGATACCAGAGTGTCTCTGACTTTCAGTGACTGTACATTTGCTGTCTCTGAGGATGACACTCCTTATCACCAAGTAAAGTTTTTCAACTCCCATCAAGCTCTTAGTTTACATCTGAAATTGGTTGGTTATGAAATCCATCTCTCCAGTCAGGTGATTAGGACCATTCTCTTCGCCCACTCATTCTAAACTGGTATCTTCTCACTTACGGGTGTCAGTCTCACAATCAGTGATTTGTATGGATCGCATTCTTCCCCACCCATCCCATCAATACTGGTCTTCAGGCAATTTAACTCCACTTTCATTGAACTCAAGAAATGGCTGCATGCAAAGGCTTCCTCAACAGTATTGAAGACTTTTGAATGAGTCACTCCCTCAGCACTGACCCTCCGACAGTGTGGCACTCCCTCAGCACTGACCCTCCGACAGCGTGGCACTCCCTCAGCACTGACCCTCCGACAG
>NC_057749.1:18138680-18143667 GCF_004010195.1 Chiloscyllium plagiosum
ACCCAGAGGGTTGTGAATCTGTGGAATTCCCTGCCCAGGGAAGTAGTTGAGGCTTCCTTGTTGAATGTTTTTAAGGTAAAAACAATTTTTTGAACAATAAAGGAATTAAGAGATACGGTGTGAGGGCGGGTAAGTGGACTGAGGCCATGATAAGGTCAGCTATGATCTTACTGAATGGTGGGCTAGGCTCGATGGGTTGGATGGCCTTCTCCAGCTCCTGGTTCATCAGTGTTCTTCTAAGAAATGTTTGGTGGGATAATGGCCAGTTGGGAATCTGGGCTAAAGGTCAGCAAGGGCTACTTTGACCAAAAGTTCTGTTTCTGTGCTGTATAATTGCATCACTCCATAGCTCCACCTTGGAGTCACTAGCAGTCCCTCCGACAGTGCGGCGCTCCCTCAGCACTGACCCTCCGACAGTGCGGCACCCACTCAGCCCTGACCCTCCGACAGTGCGGCGCGCCCTCAGCACTGACCCTCCGACATTGCGGCACTCCCTCAGCACTGACCCTCCGACAGTGCCCATTCCATCAGCACTGACCCTCCGACAGTGCAGCACTTCCTCAGTTCTGACACTCCGACAGTGCAGCGCTTCCTCAGTACTGACACTCCGACAGTGCGGCCCTCCCTCAGCACTGACCCTCTGACAGTGCAGCATTCCCTCAGTACTGACACTCCGACAGTGCAGCGCTCCCTCAGTACTGACCCTCTGACAGTGTGGCACTCCCTCAGCACTGACCATCTGACAATTTGGTGCTCCCTCAGCACTAACCCTCCGACAGTCTGGCACTCCTTCAGCACTGACCTTCCGACAGTGCGGCCATCCCTCAGCACTTACCCTCCGTCTGTGCGGCCCTCCCTCAGCACTGACCTTCCGACAGTG
Source organism: Chiloscyllium plagiosum (assembly GCF_004010195.1). Taxonomy (NCBI): domain Eukaryota; kingdom Metazoa; phylum Chordata; class Chondrichthyes; order Orectolobiformes; family Hemiscylliidae; genus Chiloscyllium; species Chiloscyllium plagiosum. The sequence continues at coordinate 18,139,561 of NC_057749.1, forward strand.
CCCAGTCCCTCAGTACTGACCCTCTGACAGAGCGGCGCTCCCTCAGCACTGACCCTCCGACAGTGTGGCACTCCCTCAGCACTGACCCTCCGACAGTGCGGCATTCCCTCAGCACTAACCCTCCCACAGTACGGCGCTCCCTTAGCACTGACCCACCGACAGTGCGGCACTCCGTCAGCACTGACCCACCGACAGTGCGGTACTCCGTCAGCACTGACCCCCCGACAGTGCGGCACTCCCTCAGCACTGACCTCCCGACAGTGCGGCGCTCCCTCAGCACTGACCCCCCGACAGTGCGGCACTCCGTCAGCACTGATCCTCCGACTGTGCGGCACACTCTCAGCACTGACCCTCCGACAGTGCGGCGCTCCCTCAGCACTGACCCTCCGACAGTGCGGCGCCCCCCCAGCACTGACCCTCCGACAGTGCGGCGCTCCCTCAGCACTGACCCTCCGACAGTGCGGGGCTCCCTCAGCACTGACCCTCCGACAGTGCGGGGCTCCCTCAGCACTGACCCTCCGACAGTGCGGGGCTCCCTCAGCACTGACCCTCCGACAGTGCGGGGCTCCCTCAGCACTGACCCTCCGACAGTGCGGGGCTCCCTCAGCACTGACCCTCCGACAGTGCGGGGCTCCCTCAGCACTGACCCTCCGACAGTGCGGGGCTCCCTCAGCACTGACCCTCCGACAGTGCGGGGCTCCCTCAGCACTGACCCTCCGACAGTGCGGGGCTCCCTCAGCACTGACCCTCCGACAGTGCGGGGCTCCCTCAGCACTGACCCTCCGACAGTGCGGGGCTCCCTCAGCACTGACCCTCCGACAGTGCGGGGCTCCCTCAGCACTGACCCTCCGACAGTGCGGGGCTCCCTCAGCACTGACCCTCCGACAGTGCGGGGCTCCCTCAGCACTGACCCTCCGACAGTGCGGGGCTCCCTCAGCACTGACCCTCCGACAGTGCGGGGCTCCCTCAGCACTGACCCTCCGACAGTGCGGGGCTCCCTCAGCACTGACCCTCCGACAGTGCGGGGCTCCCTCAGCACTGACCCTCCGACAGTGCGGGGCTCCCTCAGCACTGACCCTCCGACAGTGCGGGGCTCCCTCAGCACTGACCCTCCGACAGTGCGGGGCTCCCTCAGCACTGACCCTCCGACAGTGCGGGGCTCCCTCAGCACTGACCCTCCGACAGTGCGGGGCTCCCTCAGCACTGACCCTCCGACAGTGCGGGGCTCCCTCAGCACTGACCCTCCGACAGTGCGGGGCTCCCTCAGCACTGACCCTCCGACAGTGCGGGGCTCCCTCAGCACTGACCCTCCGACAGTGCGGGGCTCCCTCAGCACTGACCCTCCGACAGTGCGGGGCTCCCTCAGCACTGACCCTCCGACAGTGCGGGGCTCCCTCAGCACTGACCCTCCGACAGTGCGGGGCTCCCTCAGCACTGACCCTCCGACAGTGCGGGGCTCCCTCAGCACTGACCCTCCGACAGTGCGGGGCTCCCTCAGCACTGACCCTCCGACAGTGCGGGGCTCCCTCAGCACTGACCCTCCGACAGTGCGGGGCTCCCTCAGCACTGACCCTCCGACAGTGCGGGGCTCCCTCAGCACTGACCCTCCGACAGTGCGGGGCTCCCTCAGCACTGACCCTCCGACAGTGCGGGGCTCCCTCAGCACTGACCCTCCGACAGTGCGGGGCTCCCTCAGCACTGACCCTCCGACAGTGCGGGGCTCCCTCAGCACTGACCCTCCGACAGTGCGGGGCTCCCTCAGCACTGACCCTCCGACAGTGCGGGGCTCCCTCAGCACTGACCCTCCGACAGTGCGGGGCTCCCTCAGCACTGACCCTCCGACAGTGCGGGGCTCCCTCAGCACTGACCCTCCGACAGTGCGGGGCTCCCTCAGCACTGACCCTCCGACAGTGCGGGGCTCCCTCAGCACTGACCCTCCGACAGTGCGGGGCTCCCTCAGCACTGACCCTCCGACAGTGCGGGGCTCCCTCAGCACTGACCCTCCGACAGTGCGGGGCTCCCTCAGCACTGACCCTCCGACAGTGCGGGGCTCCCTCAGCACTGACCCTCCGACAGTGCGGGGCTCCCTCAGCACTGACCCTCCGACAGTGCGGGGCTCCCTCAGCACTGACCCTCCGACAGTGCGGGGCTCCCTCAGCACTGACCCTCCGACAGTGCGGGGCTCCCTCAGCACTGACCCTCCGACAGTGCGGGGCTCCCTCAGCACTGACCCTCCGACAGTGCGGGGCTCCCTCAGCACTGACCCTCCGACAGTGCGGGGCTCCCTCAGCACTGACCCTCCGACTGTGCGGGGCTCCCTCAGCACTGACCCTCCGACTGTGCGGGGCTCCCTCAGCACTGACCCTCCGACTGTGCGGGGCTCCCTCAGCACTGACCCTCCGACTGTGCGGGGCTCCCTCAGCACTGACCCTCCGACTGTGCGGGGCTCCCTCAGCACTGACCCTCCGACTGTGCGGGGCTCCCTCAGCACTGACCCTCCGACTGTGCGGGGCTCCCTCAGCACTGACCCTCCGACTGTGCGGGGCTCCCTCAGCACTGACCCTCCGACTGTGCGGGGCTCCCTCAGCACTGACCCTCCGACTGTGCGGGGCTCCCTCAGCACTGACCCTCCGACTGTGCGGGGCTCCCTCAGCACTGACCCTCCGACTGTGCGGGGCTCCCTCAGCACTGACCCTCCGACTGTGCGGGGCTCCCTCAGCACTGACCCTCCGACTGTGCGGGGCTCCCTCAGCACTGACCCTCCGACTGTGCGGGGCTCCCTCAGCACTGACCCTCCGACTGTGCGGGACACCCTCAGCGCTGTCCCTATGACAATTTGGCACTCCCTCCAGACAGCCAGCGAGGCAGCATCTGAGAAAGAGGAGAATCGATGTTTCGAGCATAAAGTCTTCATGAGGAATGTTGTAAGATTGGTACAAGGAGACAAAGAGATAAATGGGAGGGGGGTGGGGCTGGTGGGGAAGGTAGCTCTAAATGCAATAGGTAGATGAAGTTTGGGGTGATGGTGATAGGTCAGAGAAGAGGGTGAAGCGGATAGGTGGGAAGGAAAATAGACAGGGAGCAAAGTTCAAGGGGGCGATGCCGAGTTGGAGGGTTGGATCTGCGATGAGGTGGGGAAGGGGAGATTAGGAAACCAGTGAAATTAATGTTGATTGTGTGTGGTTGGAGGATCCAAAGGTGGAAGATGAGGTGATCTTCCTGCAGTAATTTGAACATCACTGGAACACACCCCCTAAACAACCCCAGTGCCCTGTGGTCCAGTAGCCATGTCACCGATTCTTGTGACCCTCCTGCCCCGTTCCCCAATGGAACTCCACGTGCTTCCAGTAGAATCAGCAGAGAGAAGGTAACTATCAAACTTCTGAACCTATGGAATTGTAATTTCAAAAATGAAAAAGCAGCTATAACACTCCCGAAGTTTGGGGTGTCTTTCCCAAAACAAATTAGAGGTGGATGGGTTTCACCTCAACTTGAAATGAATTGGCTGCTGCATGGGCTTTGTCGCTACCTTGAATGAAATAAATTTAGTCGTTAGAAATGAGAAGTGGCTTTGTTTTAAAGGAGGCACTGGACAGTTGGCAGGAGGGGAGAAGGGACTTGGACAGAGATTGCTGCTGGACCGATTGTAGTGGCTTAGCATTGGGAAATCACGAGTGTCACTTCAAAACTTGCAGTTGACACAAAAGAGGGCAACAAATATAAATGATTTGGATGTGATCATTGCAGGTACAGTTAGTAAGTTTGCAGATGACACCAAAATTGGAGATGTAGTGGACAGCAAAGAAGGTTACCTCAGATTACAACAGGATCTTGATCAGATGGGCCAATGGGCTGAGGAGTGGCAGATGGAGTTTAATTCAGATAAATGTGAGGTGCTGCTGCATTTTGGGAAAGCAAATCTTAGCAGGACTTATACACCTAATGGTAAGGTCCTAGGGAGTGTTACTGAACAAAGAGACCTTGGAGTGCAGGTTCATAGCTCCTTGAAAGTGGAGTCGCAGGTAGATAGGATTGAGAAGAAGGCGTTTGGTATGCTTTCCTTTATTGGTCAGAGTATTGAGTACAGGAGTTGGGAGGTCATGTTTA
>NC_057749.1:18144447-18155594 GCF_004010195.1 Chiloscyllium plagiosum
ACCCCCCTCTCATTTATCTCCGAGTCCACTTGGATCACAATGATTCTCCTGCTTCAGGGATGCTGCCTGCCCGGCTGTGCTTTTCCAGCACCACACCTTTTGATTGTTTCAGCACTGACCCTCTGACAGTGTGGCACTCCCTCGGTACTGACCCTCCAACAGTGTGGCACTCCCTCGGTACTGACCCTCCGACAGTGCAGCACTCCCTCAGCACTGACCCTCCGACAGTGCAGCACTCCCTCAGCACTGACCCTCCGACAGCAGTGCAGTGCTCCGTCAGTACTATATTGGAAGTGTGTGTATTGATTTTGCTCAGCTCTCTGGAATCATTTTTGAGCCAGAGGGTTTCTGAGTATGAGTCAAGCGCAGTAACCATTGGGACACGGTCGCTGTGGTTTATATTGCATTGTCACCAAATGCAGCTTGGAGCACTGACACTGACTGTCACATAATGCTGCAGTGTCTCTCGGGACACTGCCGGTCCACTGTGGACAGTGCAGTGCTGAGCTGAGTGAGATTTTCCCCACTCGGGAATGTTTCATTCCCACTGGAGCTCAAACAGCCTCAGGTGAAGGTATCAAGTGGATCACAGATTGTAGGATAAGGAGTACAGGGAGACCTTGAACTGAATTATGTTGCAGAGTTTGGTCAAACGTCTGCACCATTCCACTGATTAGTCAGTGACAATCCACGCTGATTAATATTTCATTCTGATTGGGAAACATTTCCACAGATTCTCACCCATAGATTTCTCTCACAGCCTCTTGTGTCCTAAATACTCAATGTTGAGATCAGAGTGAGTTGTACAATTAATAAGGGCAGTAAAATTTGCCTTTGAACAGAAACCTGCAGCGAGTGTTTGAAAAAAGCTGCTGGACCCCGCTACACAGCTCAACATTGAAGCTGAACAGTGAGTCTCCGAGACCCAGGGGTAGGGCATCCCCACCTCCCTCCTCACTCTCCCTCCCCATTCCCTCACTTTCCTCACTGACCTGCTTTGCCTGTTGTCCCAGTGTGTGTGAATATTCTGAGTGTGCACTGGGATCCCTGGAGCCAGGGAGATTCCAGTTCAGACCATTGTTCCTCTCCAACTGTGCGCAGACTCAGCTACAGTGAAGCTTATCTTTTATCCTGTGATTCGAGGCCACGCAATGAATTTATATTCTTTACAAACTGGTCAAGGTGAAGGCAAAGTCAAGGAGGATCTTCAGACCTAGATTTCAAAGTAACTTGGTTTGTGATATGTTCACACTAAGCTGCTGTACATGGTAATCCCAGATGTACCAGGCTCTGATCTATAGTTTGATTAATCAATATCATCTGCATCTGTTCATGTCCATGTCTTCTCAAGGCTGTCTCTCATTCCAGACTGTAGCCTAGTCTGGCCTGGTCTATGTGATCTCTGTTCTACCTCTGTTCTAACATTGCTCTCTGTGTTATTTACACTCTGCAATGTGCAGCACTGTGACATCATCACAAGATTTCTCCAGGGTCCTGAAGTCCTTACACAGCAGTGAGCTCCCAGTCATGGTGATTCCAGCCTCAAACTGTTAGCATTCCCTTCTGAGCTACAACCCATTCCATTTCCCTGTTGATTGGTCACTCTCTGTTACCTTCCTCACTGTGTCACATTGGTCCTTCACTTGCTAACCCTCCCTCACTCTACCATCATTTTCACTCCTCATTCACTCTTCCTTGTTCTCCTCATTTCTGTTTTAATCCCTCTCCTTCTGTCCTTCTGCTTACTATTTCCTGATGCTGCACAGTGCAGTCCAAAGTGCTGGGCAGTTTTCTCTGTCACTGGGCTAGTAATCCAGAAGTTCAGGCTAATGTTCTGGAAACATGGATCTGACTCCCACTGTGACATCAAATGAAATTTGAATTCAATAAAAGTGCCTTCTGCTCATGTGCTGTAAAGAATCATTCTCTCTGTGGAACTCCCTGTCACGGGGAGAATGTGTTTCAGGGAAATCAGGATAGGTAAGAGAGGGGAAGGGGTAGTATGTCAGGCAGGTGGGGTGAGAGGTCGTCTGCAACTAATTTCTCCATAAAGTCTCTCAGTTTGAGAAATCACAGACTTGTCATAGTGCAGAGGGGTGGCCATTCAGCCCCTCTGTCAGTGCTAGCTCTGTGGATGAGCACCTCACTTAGTGCCATTCCATCTCCTCCCCTGCACATTCTTCCTTTTTAAATAACTGTCTTAATGAGTCGATTAAAGCTGTCTGCACCAAAATCTCCAGAATTGCATTCCAGATACTCACTGTGTTTTAAAAAAAAGCTTCCTCAGATCATTTCTGTTGCTTTTACTCTTTACTGTCAATCTGCACGCTCTCGATCTTGTGGGAACAGTTTCTCCCTTATCCTTCTGTCCAGACCTCTCTGGATCGTCTCTCAGGCTTATCTCCTGCAAGGAAGGCAATCCTAACTTCTTCAGTTTGTCCCCAGAATATGGGTTCCTGATCCCGAGAACTAATGTCTTAAACCCCTCTGCGCTTGTGGCCACAGCCTTCCCAAAGTGCAGTGCCCAGAGCTGGCTGAAGCTGAATTCAAGTTTTCTGTAACTGCAGCACAGCCTTCTTGTTCAGTGCTCTAATCCCCTACCATTAATTCTGGGATACTGTGTGCCTTATTCAATGTTGTCCTGACCTGCCTATCCTGCCTATCAATGACTTATCCTGGTCTCTCTCTGCTCCTGCACCCACTTTAGAGAAACACATTGCACAGGTCGTTCTGCAATAGTTACATTCCTCTGCATCCCCGCGCTATAGAAAATTGCACTGTAGAAGATCGTTATACCCATTCAGTAGAATGTTCGCATTATTCAAACAGCATCCACAATTCGTCAGTCACATTATATCCAACCCGCATTGATGAAACATGCGTTATGCCAGAATAACCTGTAATTTACATTGTCGCTACACGGTCTTCCTACCAAAATGTACCCTCACTTTCCTCTGGATTGAAGTGAGCTTCCCCATGTCTGTCCACTCCAACAGCTTGTTGATGTACTTTGGAGTTCTACCTGCTCCTCCTTGTGGTTTACAATGCTCCCAGGGTATATATGGTCCACAGATATTAACATTGCCCCCTGTGTACCTTATGTCCGGTAAAGCCCCTGGAGGGAGGGAGGGAAGGGTGGGATGGTTTGAGACTGAAGGATAATGGCCAGGGAGCCTGCAACTTCCAACTTCACTTCCCCCATTTTCCTTGGATGCATTCCCTCTATTCTGTGTGCCTTGTCAATTTTAAGGCAGGGAATCTCTCCAATACTGAACCTGTCTCTTAAGGGGAGGCAGATTGAAACTAGAGATAAGGAGAAATTACTTCTTTCAAAGGATTGTGAGTCTGTGGAACTCCCTCCCACAGTGTTGTGGATGCTGGGACATTGAATAAATTTAAGGAGGAGATAGATTCTTAACTGGTTGAAGGGTTATGGAAATCAGACAGGGAAGTGGGGTGAAGCCAGAGATGAGATCAGCTTTGATTGTATCAAATGGTGGAGCAGACCCCAGGGGCTGAATGGCCAACTCTTTCCCGAGTTCTTATGAACATCATCTTTCTCACAGCTATCAGAGTTATGAACAGACCTCTCATGTATTAGAGCTGATCTTTCTCTGCACTTTCTCTGAAGCTGTAACACTATATTCTCCATTCTGTTCTGTTACCCTGATGTACTTATGTAAGATATGATCTGTCTGGTTGACACGCAAAACAATATTTTTCACTGTTTCTCAGTCCATGTGACAATAATAAATCAAATCAAGAGCAAATCAGCCAGAGAACAAAGTTAGAAAAATCTTAAAACACAAAGCAAAGCAAAATTTAAACTTATTCCTCGACATCATCACTCCACAGTAATGCAAATCCAGAGAAATTATACTTTTAAACAGTTGGGATTGAGTGAATCCTTCGAGTCTGATGGCAGTACAAGTATACTCAAGAGGGCAAAAAGAGGACTGATGAAGGCAGAGTGATGGATGTTGTCTATGTGGACTTCAGTAAGGCGTTCAACAAGGTTCCACATGGTAGACTGGTTAGCAAGGTTAGATCACATGGAGTCCAGAGAGAGCTAGTCATTTGGATACAAGATTGGCTTGACAGTAGAAGTCAGAGGGTTGTGTCAGAGGGTTGCTTTTTAGACTGGAGGCCTGTGACCAGCACTATGCCACAGGATTGGTGCTGGGATCCACTGCTTTTCAACATTTATATAAATGTTTCAGATGTGATCATAGGAGGTATAGTTAGTAAGTTTGCAGATTACACCAAAATTCGAGGTGTAGTGGACAGCAAAGAGGGTTACCTCAGATTACAATGGGATCTTGATCAGATGGGTCAAGGGGCTGAGGAGTGGCAGATGGAGTTTAGCTTAGATAAATGCGAGGTACTGCATTTTGGAAAAACAAATCAGAGCAGGACTTACACACTTAAAGGTAAGGTCCTGGGGAGTGTTGCTGAACAAAGAGACCTTGGAGTGCAGGTTCATAGCTCCTTGAAAGTGGAGTCGCAGGTAGATAGGATAGTGAAGAAGGCGTTTGATATGCTTTCCTTTTATTGGTCAGAGTACTGAGTACAGGAGTTGGGAGGTCATGTTGCAGCTGTACAGGACATTGGTTAGGCCACTGTTGGAATATTGCGTGCAATTCTGGTTTCCCTGCTATAGGAAAGACATTGAGAAACTTGAAAGAGTTCAGAAAAGATTTACAAGGATGTTGCCAGGGCTGGAGGGTTTGAGATATAGGGAGAGGCTGAATAGACTGAGGCTGTTTTCCCTGAAACGTCAGAGGTTGAGGGGTGACCTTATCAAAGTTTATAAAATCATGAGGGGCATGGATAGGGTAAATAGCCAAGGTCTTTTTCCCAGTGTAGGGGAGTCCAAAACTAGAGAGCATAGGTTTAAGGTGAGGGGGCAAGATTTAAAAGGGACCTAAGGGACAACTTTTTCATGCAGAGTGTGGTGTGTGTGTGAAATGAGCTGCCAGAGGAAGTGGTGAAGGCTGGTACAATTGCAACATTCAAAAGGCATCTGGATGGGTATATGAATAGGAAGGGTTTGGAATGATATGGCCCGGGTACTGCAAAATGGGACTAGATTGGGTTGGGATATCTGGTTGGCAAGAATGAGTTGGACTGAAGGGTCTGTTTCCGTACTGTACATCTCTATAACTCTAGGACTATGACTATGACTATGTCAAGTCTGTAAGTTTAACTTGACCAATTCTCCCTAATTTCTGTCCTTAGAACTGTGGAGTCTCCTTTCGTGAGTACTGATAGGACTGACAGCTTAGACTTTCTCAGCTTCTAATAACCTGAAGATTTCTGGTCTGGGAGTTGCACAAGCCAATTTTTTTTTTAACTGAGCTAACTTATCCCTTAAACTGCTCTGAAAAAGAAACTCTTCTTTTCAAAGAGAGAGACAATACTTGCTCCTGACCTCAGTTAGATTTCTAAATTAAAAACAATTGTCTGTGCTGAAAATCTGAAACAAAATCAGAAATGTCTGGATTAATTCAACAGGTCTGACAACATGCAGTATCTGAAGAAGGGTCTCTGGACCCAAAACGTTAACTCTGTTTGTCTCTCCAAAGGTGTTACCAGACTTGCTAAGTTTCTCCAGCACTTTCTGCTCCTGTTTCCTAGTTACAGATCATCTGAACTACCCTAAAAATCTTCATATGCTGAATTTCTAAACCATTGAATCAACCCTTGATCATTCTAAACAGCAAACAAAGTAATGGCCTTCAGTGTTTATTCCACCTGTCACAAACCCACCCTCAGCATTAAGAATGTTGCCTGAATATCTCAGGTGTTCCTGCTTTCTGACAGTTATAGAAGAACTGTCTGACTCAGCTTTGCTTTAAAAATAGCCCTTTACAAAATTAACTATGCCAATGGACCACTAGTTTGTATTCCAAACTCTAAAAGTGACATCAGTATGTAAATCATGCACCTTTCATTTACTGACCACCAATAATTGCTCTTGAACTGAGTGGCTTGTTGGACTATTTCAGAGGATGGGCAGGAGTCAATGCCGTTGGTAGGGAATCACACACAGGATAAAGGCAGCAGATTTCCTTCTTCTCTTAAGGACATGAGGGAACCAGATAGACTTTTATAACAATTGATGATAATTTTACAGTCACCAGCACTGAGGGTTAGGGTGAAAGACAAGGTATAGGGTATGCTGGATGATTGGAGAAATTGAGATTTTGGTTAAGAAACAAAAGGAAGCATATGTCAGGCAGAGACAGGAAAGATCGAATGAATCCTTAGAAGGGTATAAAGGCAGTAGGTGTATACTTAAGGGGGAAATCAGGAGGGCAAAACAGGGACATGAGATAGCTTTGACAAATAGGGTTAAGGAAATTCCAAAGGGTTTTTACAAATACATTAAGGACAAAAGGGTAACGAGGGAGAGAGTAGGCCCTCTCAAAGTTCAGCAAGGCGGCCTTTGTGTGGAGCAGCAAGAGATGGGGAGATACTAAATGAGTATTTTGCATCAGTATTTACGGTGGAAAAGGATATGGAAGATATAGACTGTAGGGAAATAGATGGTGACATCTTGCAAAATGTCCAGATTACAGAGGAGGTAGTGTTGGATGTCTTGAAACGGTTAAACATGGATAAATCCACAGGACCTGATCAGGTATACCCTAGAATTCTGTGGGAAGCTAGGGAAGTGATTGCCGGGCCCCTTGTTGAGATATTTGTATCATCGATAGTCACAGGTGAGGTGCTGGAAGACTGGAGGTTGGCTAACATGGTGCCACTATAGTAAAGACAAGCCAGGGAACTATAGACCAGTGAGCCTGGCCTCGGTGGTGGGCAAGTTGTTGGAGGGAATCCTGAGGGACAGGATTAAATGTATTTGGAAAAGTCAGGACTGATTAGAGATAGTCAACATGACTTTTACGTAGGAAATTATGTCTTATGAACTTGATTGCGTTTTTTGAAGAAGTAACAAAGATGATTGATGAGGGCAAAGCAGTAAGGTGTTCGACAAGGTTCCCCATGGGAGACTGATTAGCAAGGTTAGATCTCACATAATACAGGGAGATCTAGCCATTTGGATACAGATCTGGCTCAAAGGTAGAAGACGGGGGTGGTGGTAGAGGGTTGTTTTTCAGACTGGAGGCCTGTGACCAGTGGAGTGTCACAAGGATCAGTGCTTGGTCCACTACTTTTCGTCATTTATCTAAATGATTTGGATGTGAACATGGGAGGTATAGTTAGTAAGTTTGCAGATGACACCAAAATTGGAGTTGTAGTGGACAGCGAAAAAGGTTACCTCGAGAACAACAGGATCTGGACCAGATGGGCCAATGGGCTGAGAAATGGCAGATGGAGTTTAATTTAGATAATTGCGAGGTGGTGCATTTTGGGAAAGCAAAGCACAGCAGACTTATACACTTAATGGTAAAGTCCTAGGGAGTGTTGCTGAACAAAGAGATCTTGGAGTGCAGATTCATAGCTCCTTGAAAGTAGAGTCGCAGGTAGATAGGATAGTGAAGAAGGCGTTTGGTATGCTTTCCTTTATTAGTCAGAGTATTGAGTACAGGTGTTGGGAGGTCATTTTGTGACTGTACAGGACATTGGTTAGGCCACTGTTGGAATATTGCGTGTAATTCTGGTCTCCTTCCTATCAGAAGGATGTTGCGAAACTTGAAAAGGATTCAGAAGAGATTGACAAGGATGTTGCCAGGGTTGGAGGATTTGAGCTAAAGGGAGAGGCTGAATAGATTGGGGCTGTTTTCCCTGGAGGGTCGGAGGCAGAGGGGTGACCTTACAGAGGTTTATAAAATCATGAGGGGCATGGCTAGGTTGAATAGACAAGGTCTTTTCCCAGGAGTGGGGAGTCCACAACTAGAGGGCATAGGTTTGGTGTGAGAGGGGAAAGATATAAAAGGGACCTAAGGGACAACTTTTTCACACAGAGGGTGGTACGTGTATGGAATGAGCTGCCAGAGAAAGTGGTGGAGATTGGTACAAATACAGCATTTAAAAGGCATTTGGATGGGTATATGAATAGGAAGGGCTTAGAGGGATGTGGGCCAAGTGCTAGCAATTGGGACTAGATTCGGTTGGGATAACTGGTCAGCATGGTTGAGTTGGACTGAAGAGTCTGTTTCTGTGCTGTGCATCTGTGTGACTTTATGTGTATACACCATGCACATGTAACTTCACCACACATAGCCCGTGCACACATGTACACACACTGTGCTCACGTATATAATCTGTGAATGTGTACATGCATGGAGATGGAGTATACCCGTTAACGGTTATGGGATCTATTTGCTCATGAGCTATTAACTTGCCAGTCACTCAAAGGGCCCATCGTTATTGTCCCCCACCCAGGATAGTTTCAGGGGTTCCTGCTCCCTGATGCTCAGTACCACCCCTCCCCCACCAAGAGCAGGTTCCTGTGGTAAGGATCTGGAGCGGCCTCTGATGAATCATTTACCGCAGCCTGGAACATAGACAGTGTTTCCTGATGATTTCATGCTTGTCAGGGATATGAAAATCTCACTGTGAGTGCTGTTTCAGCACAGAAACCTGAGATTTCACAAGGCAATCCCTGGCCACAGACTGGACCACGCTCCTCTCAATCGATCGTTATCTCTGCATTGAGGATATGAGCTGACCACCTGTTACTAATGACAGACCCCAAGCACACTCAGTGGTCGTTGCACATTAACGCAGTGTGATGGTGAATCAGGAAGATGAACAGATACCACCACCCTCCCCATTGACTGTGAGAGTGGGATCCTACCCTCAGCTCTCTCCACCAGTTGAAGCATTAGTACCTGGCCAAGTGGCTACAATAACAAACTGGGAATGTCCCTGGAGCAGTCAGCCATTGGACTGGACTCATGCTGCTCATTCCTGGGGTTGGGTTTTCCATGGGGAATGGTGGGAGCAGGTAATTTTCACGCTCAGCTCAGCTGGCTTCAGGGAGCTGGAGGTGGAAACAGGACTTTGTTGGAAACAGGTCATAGGGACTGGCGTACACTGAGCTGGCCTGGCATAACGCACCCAACTCCACTGTCTGACACTTTGCCCAAGTCAGTTTATTCAATATTAGCTCTCATTCTGTCCATGTCAACACATTCACCTTCACCCACCCCCAAAGGCCTCTCACAGAATCTCGAACAGTACAGCACAGAACAGACCCTTCTGCCCCCTATGTCTCTGCTAACTATGGTGCCATTCTAAACTAATCCCACCTGCCTGCATATGGTCCATATCCCTCTATATCCTGCCTGCTCATGTATCCGTCTAAATGCCTCGTAAACATTGCTATTCTATCTGTGTCTCCCACCTCCCCTCGCAGCACATTCCAGGTACCTCCCACCCTCTGGGTAAAACACTTGCCTCACACATCACCTTTCCTCCCTCACTTTAAATCTATGCCCCCCTGGGAAAAAAAGCCATATCCACCCTCTCATTATTTTATAAACTGTCAGCTTGCCCCTTAGTTCCTGCTGCTCTAACGAAAACAATCCAAATTTGTCCAATCTCTCCTTATGGCTAATACACTCCAATCCAGGCAACATCCTGGTAACCTTCTTCTGTATCATCTCCAAAGTCTCCTATAATGTGGCACACAGTACTCTAAATGTGACCTAATTAAAGTTTTAGACAGCTGCGACATAACCTACAATAGTTTATACTCAATGCCCACACCACTGAAGGCAAGCAATGCCATATGCCTGCTTACCACCTTAGCCACTTGTGCTGTCCCTTTCAGAGAGCGGTAGTCTTGCACCCTGAGATCCCTCTGTATATCAGTGCTCATTTAGGGGCCTGCCATTTACTGTAACCCTGCGTCTAGCATTGGACCTCCCAAAGTGCATTGCCTCACCTCAGCTCATACCTTCCGTTCCGTTTACCCAGTATACACTCTGTATAGAACCATGAACCCTATAATGACAATGGAATGTATAGAAAAGCTTTAAAAATGTCATTCATAACTTCCTTTAAAGACCTGCTGTTACAGTAATCCTATTAAAGTGTCAATCAACTGGACCTTCAAATTATCAACAGCCGAAATGACAAACACTTGACAGCTCTTTATCATTTGTTAATAAGCATTGAGTAGGTGACAAAATAAATCCAAGAAAAATGTTAGCTAATCCATGTGTTCCTTTAAGTGCTTTTGTTTTTGAACAGACTGACAGCAGTCTGGGCCCTCAGCCTGCTCAGTGAGCTCAAGCCCTTGAGAAACTGGGCCTGGAAAAAGAAGGAAGCATATGTCAGTTATAGACAGGAGAGATCGAGTGAATCCTTAGAAGAGTATAAAGGCAGTAGGAGCATACCTAAGGAGGAAATCAGGAGGGCAAAAAGGGGACATGAGATCGCTTTGGCAAATAGAATTAAGGAGAATACAAAGGGTTTTTACAAATATATTAAGGACAAAAGGGTAACTGGGGAGAGAATAGGGCCCCTCAAAGATCAGAAAGGCGGCATTTGTGTGGAGCCACAAAAAATGGGGGAGATACTAAATGAATATTTTGCATCAGTATTTACTGTGAAAAAGGATTTGGAAAATATAGACTTTAGGGAAATAGATGGTGACATCTTGCAAAATGTCCAGATTACAGAGGAGGAAGTGTTGGATATCTTGAAACGGTTAAACGTGGATAAATCCCCAGGATCTGATCAGGTGTACCTGAGAACTCTGTGGGAAGCTAGAGAAGTGATTGCTGGGCCTCTTGCTGAGATATTTGTATCATCGATATTCGCAGGTGAGGTGCCGGAAGACTGGAGGTTGGCAAACGTGGTGCCACTGTTTAAGAAGGGCAGTAAAGACAAGTCAGGGAACTATAGACCGGAGAGCCGACCTCAGTGGGGGGCAAGTTGTTGGAAGGAATCCTGAGAGACAGGATGTACATGTATTTGGAAAGGCAAGGACTGATTTGAGGTAGTCAATATGGCTCACAAACTTGATTGAGTTTTTTTGAAGAACTAATAAAGAAGATTGATGAGGGCACAGCAGTAGATGTGATCTATATGGACTTCAGTAAGGCGTTCGACAAGGTTCCCCATGGGAGACTGATTAGCAAGGTTAGATCTCATGGAATACAGGGAGAACTAGCCATTTGGATACAGAACTGGCTCAAAGGTAGAAGACAGAGGGTGGTGGTGGAGGG
>NC_057749.1:18155969-18157583 GCF_004010195.1 Chiloscyllium plagiosum
TTATAGAGGTTTACAAAATTATGAGGGGCATGGATAGGATAAATAGACAAAGTCTTTTCCCTGGGGTCGGGGAGTCCAGAACTAGAGGGCATAGGTTTAGGGTGAGAGGGGAAAGATATAAAAGAGACCTAAGGGGCAACTTTTTCATGCAGAGTGTGGTACATGTATGGAATGAGCTGCCAGAGGATGTGGTGGAGGCTGGTACAATTGCACATTTAAGAGGCATCTGGATGGGTATATGAATAGGAAAGGTTTGGAGGGATATGGGCCGGGTGCTGGTAGGTGGGACTAGATTGGATTGGGATATCTGGTTGGCATGGACGGGTGGGACTGAAGGTCTGTTTCCATGCTGTACATCTCTACGACTCTATGACCAGATTGGCAGCCTGTTGGCTCAGTGGGTAGCAGGAAACCGCAGTGCCAAGGACCCAGGTTTGAATCCACCCTCCAGCAGAGGGGGTGAAGATTGCACATTCTCCTTGTGTCCACTTGGGTTTGCTGCGGTTTCCTCTGACCGTCCAAAGATGTGCTGGTTAGGTGAAATTGCCCATAGAGTTCAGGGATAGGGTATGGGAAGTGGGTCTGGGTGGGATGTTCTTCGGAGGGCTGATGTGGACTTGATGGGCTGAATGGCCTGCTTCCACAATGTAGGGATCCTCCAACTCCACAGAAAGTTGCTTGACCCCACAATGGGACCACTACATTTTACACACTTCCTCCATCCCAGTGCAAAATTTGGATTGTTAGGAATTCTGGAATCTGATTCTGTCCACTGTTTTTAAAGGGATAGAGAGTCTCCCCCCAGTTCAGCCCTTGAGTCTATGTGACTCCACACCCACAGCAGTGTAGCTGTCTCTTGACTACACTCTGAAATGGCTGAGCAAGGCACTCAGTTGCATTCATGAAGTCAACGCGTCACCAACTTCTCAAGAGCAGGACCGGATTGGCAAATCCTGCCCCCTCCTATCAAATGGATAAAAACAAGGAAGCTGGTGTTGGAGTGGTCAGTTTCGGAAGAGTTTTTCCCACCTGCCAGAGTGTGTATGGCCCAGAGAGGGAATTGATTCACTCGCCCAGATACAGAATTCTTCCAATTCATTTCAACATCTCATTTTATCATTTTATCTGATGAGGTAAATATATGAAATTTGGAACTTTACTCGGCAGGAAAACAAGTGAATCACGGCAGGAGCACAGCCTGGAGTTTATGGCTGTTACTAAGTTTGGTTCCCTCCTTGACTTGGAGAAAATTGTAAGAGTTCTTAACGATGCTGTAGCAAATTGTGATACCAGGAATACTTATAAAAATAAGGCTTCCTTCCCTTTCTCACAAACCTATCCCAGAACGCTATCTGAGAGCTGGGCTACCTCTCTAAAACCATTCGCTCAGAGTTGTTCGTTCAGCATCTTCATAAATATTGTCAACAAATACATCACAGCACAATAGATTGAAATGGTTATTTTGTTCAGATCTTTCTTGGAAAAGTGGTCAGTGCAAACATGAACAAAGCCCAAAGCATGGTTGTAATTGAATTGAGGAACGTGATTCCCCCTCCCCAACCCCCACCTCCCCCACTCTGACCCCCACCCCCCTCTAACCTCCACCGCCCTCTC
>NC_057749.1:18157912-18167476 GCF_004010195.1 Chiloscyllium plagiosum
CCTCTGACCCTCACCCCCCTCTCCGACCCGCACATCTCTCTCTCCGACCCCCACCTCCCCCAGCCCTACCTCCCAGCCTGAACAAGCTGGGGTAAGGGAAAGGCAGCAGCTGTGTGTCTCTGTGGGTGACTGTACCTTTATAACTTGATACATTGTGCTGCACAATGAATGGAGCAAATATCAAACCATGATCCCAGATAAGGATAGTTCATGCTTATGAGGTAATCTCTTGCGATGATCTGGTGTTTGATTCAGAGAATTACAAAAGAAATTCTGACCCTCTCTCAAATACCCCCTGCTGTATGGAAACTGCCAAGTTTTACAAACATTGTGGTCTTGCAGCAACATCTATCTCACATTAAAAGTAGCAACTATTAGCCAATGGTGAATAAACCTCCAGCAGATAGAAATGGATTAATTACTCTGTGAAAACATCGCATTGTAGAATCCGCAATAATCCCACACAGATACTTGAAATGACGGATTTAAATGGGAGCTTTACGTTAATGCTCAAGAAAGGATCAGTAAATATTACATTCCTGCAGCTAATTCACTCACTAACACTCAGCCTTCCAAGGCTTACATTAGCACCAGCTCAGGGCTTTTAATTAAAGAGAGCTATCAACAGTGGAAGGTGGGTTAATATCTGCTCTCGTCACAGCTACTCATCATCATTACAGCCCAGAAGCAAACCATTCAGCCCATCTATACAATGCAAACTCACTGTAATCCAACCAATCAGCACCAGTCACCCATTCTATTCGACAGCCCTCAATCCTTTCAAAAGCCCAGCCAATTATTAATTCTTATTTAATGAAAGAACATGAAAGATTTATGATCAACAAGTTCAAGGATATCAGTGCAGTAATGTGGGGTATTTGGTTGAATGATTGATTGTTATCACATGGACCGAGATGCAATGAAAAGTTGTTTTGTGTGCTGTCCAGGCAGGTTGTACCATACAAACTGCATCAGGGTAGCAGAACGGAGTGCAGAATACAGTGTTACAGTCACTGAGAAGGTGCAGAGAGTGAGATCAACATTAATATTTGAGAAGTCCATTCAAAAGTCTGCAAACAGTGGGGAAGAAGCTGTTCTTGAATCTAACCGTATGTGTATTCAGACTTTTATGTTTACTGCATGATGGAAGAGGGATTGGAAGAGAGTATACCAGGGTGGGAGGGCTCTGTGATGATGTTGGTTGCTTCCCTGAGGCAGTAGGAAGGGTAGACAGAGCCAATGAATGGAAGGTTGGTTTGTGTGAGGGACTGGGCTGTGTTCACAACTCTCTGCAGTTTCTTGTGGTCCTGGGCAGAGCAGTTGCCGTACTGAGCCATGGTGTGCCCAGATCAGATGCTGTCTATGGTGCATCTACAAAAATTGGTAAGAGTCCTTGTGGATATGCTGAATTTCCCTAGCCTCCTGAGGAGGTAGAGATGTTGTTTACTAGATTAGATTACTTACAGTGTGGAAACAGGCCCTTTGGTCCGACAAGTCCACACCAACCCGCCGAAACGCAATCCACCCAGACCCATTCCCCTACATTTACCCTTGCCGCTAACACTGCAGGCAATTCAGCATGGCTAATTCACCTAACCTGCACATTTTTGGACTGTGGGAGGAAACCGGAGGAAACCCATGCAGACACTGGGAGAATGTGCAAACTCCACACAGACAGTTGCCAGAGGCGGGAATTGAACCCGGGTCTCTGGCGCTGTGAGGCAGCAGTGCTAACCACTGTGCCACCGTGCCACGCCGTTGTTGTGCTTTCTTGACTAGAGTGTCAATGTGAGTGGACCAGGACAGAGTGGTGGTGGTTGCCTGAATCTACTTTCAGGAGTATTTAACATTGAAACATTTCCTCAGAGTACCAATCACTCCCAGGACAGGGACAATACGGGGTTAGATACAGAGTAAAGCTCCTTGTACACTGTCCCCCACCAATCACTCCCAGGACAGGGACAGCACGGGGTTAGATACAGAGTAAAGCTCCTTGTACACTGTCCCCCATCAATCACTCCCAGGACAGGGACAGCACAGGGTTAGATACAGAGTAAAGCTCCTTGTACACTGTCCCCCCACCAATCACTCCCAGGACGGGGACAACACAGGGTTAGATACAGAGTAAAGTTCCCTCTACACTGTCCCTATCAATCACCCCAGGACAGGAGCAGTATGGGATTAGATACAGAGTAAAGCTCCCTCTACACTGTCCCCAAGCAAACACTCTGAAGACAGGGACAGCACAGGGTTAGATACAGAGTAAAACTCCCTGTACACTGTCCCCATCAAACACTCCCAGGACAGGGGACAGCATGGGGTTAGATACAGAATAAAGCTTACTCTACACTGTCCCCCATAAAACCCTCCCAGGGACAGGGGACAGCACGGGGTTAGATACAGAGTAAAGCTAACTCTACACTGTCCCCCATTATACACTCCCAGGACAGGAACAGCACGGGGTTAGGTACAGTTGAAGTTTATATCATTATTTTTACAGCCTTGTTAATGCCTTTGCAAGACTCTGCTGTTGCACTTGATGGTAATCGATGAGTGATCGGTTCTCATGTTGGTTTGAAAATGAATATCAAATGGGATTGTAAAGGAATTCCTTGTTCAGTCACAGATAAAGCCATGGGATTTTCACACTTCTTACTGCAGTTTGAGAAATCCTCATAGTAAGGTGTTAATGAGAAGGAACATATCCAAGGCAGAACTGTTTCTTACCACTGCACGGCAATGTCAGCCAAGGTGTCCCAGAGTGACCCTCGCTGTCCCAGAGTGACCCTCGCTGTCCCAGAGTGACCCTCGCTGTCCCAGATTGACCCCCGCTGTCTCGATGTGTCAGGGTAACACAGACTGATTGTATGTGTTCTCTACGAGAGGCCCAGTCTGTGTTCTAACTCCCATGAGTCTCCTCTGGTTCACACTGCACTAATTCTGCCAGGAAACATCACTGGTTTTCTCCCAGAATAATATTTGGGCTTAACATTCTGAGGGTTTGCAAACCCTTGGTTTGTACTTCCTGGAGTTTGGAACTCTGAGAGATGATCTGACTGATTGGGGTGTTTAAAATGTTACAAAGATTTGAGAGAATAGACCGAGTGTCCAGAACAAGGTGAAATAACCTTCCAATTTGGGCTGGCACATACAGGAATGATGTCAGGAAACACATGGGGATGAAATCAGGAATGCTGTTCTTCCCAAAAGCCAGCTATGGAAGGTGGAGTCAGTCGGAATTTCTAAAAGAGCTGCTGGATCTTAGCTGGGTGAGGGGTTGGGGCAGATGGATGAATGATGGGCCAGTGAAGCTGCGGTTCATGTCAGCCATAGTCTCATCAGATGAGGGGCTGAATGGCCTTTGGCTGTGAGGTCCGACTGAAGGAGGATTCCTCGTTTACAAACCCCTAATTCTGTGGATGGAAACCAACAAAACTCATGATTGTCATCTCAGGAACTGATAAACAGAAGTCAGGAAAGAGCAGATCAGAAACGTAGCGACAATAATTAGCTTCACTTTGATTAATGGTGCAGGCAACAAAATAACAATTGAATTCTTGTTGGAAACTGAGTTAAAGCTGATGGGATCTGATCAAACCCATTGCAGTGATCAGCCAAGATCCTAATAGCTGGAGGAGCTAACAGGCCTGCTCCTGTTCCTGTGAAGGTTAATAGTGTTAATGCTCCTAATGTTCATCCTGGGTGGTTTTACCCCAGCTCTGCCCATCCACCCTGACTCAAGTCCAGCCCCATGCCCCTGGACAGGTATCTCAGTGAACCATGTGGTGGTTAGAATCACAACAAGGTCTAATCCTTCTGCTCAGCTGACCTCTCCATCCAGAGGAGTCAGGAGCATCGGTGTGGTCTGCTTTATACTTTCAAATGTGAGGAATTGTTTTATTCTGAAGTGCAGAAAGAGACAGACAGAGAGAGAGTTGGTTCAGGGAGTGCGAGTAATTAGAGAGTGAAGAAGAGAGGTGGAGAGTATATTACAACAGATACAACATTTCAAAACAGCTGCCTTAACCTCTGAAAGCCTCAGAATATCCTGTCGCTACATAAATGCAAGTCTTCTATTTAGCAAGGACGGTAACCAAATCCATTAGTAATTTCCAATGCTGTCCATCCATGTATTGGCATAAGGAGATCGCTCTGTGTAGATTGTTGACACTTGCTTCAGGTGTAGGACATTCTCTTTACAGAATAGGTGGGCACATCAGTCCACATGGGGAGTGTCTGTGCAGCTCTGTCTCACAACAAATGGTTGTATATCTATTATTGAACCTAGTTAAAAATCACACAACACCAAGTTATAGTCCAACAGGTTTATTTGGAAGCACACTAGCTTTTGGAGTACTGCTCCTTTGCCAGGTGGATGTGACAACCACCTGATGAAGGAGCAGCGCTCTGAAAGCTAGTGCTTCCAATTAAACCTGTTGGACTATATCCTGGTGTTGTGTGATTTTTAACTTTGTCCACCCCAGTCCAACACCAGCACCTCCACATTATTGTTGTTGAACACTCTATCTTGCTATCAATACCATCCAAAAAAAACACACCTGGAAAAGTGAATGAGATTGGGGAGTTGCTCAACTCTCTCCATCGCTGGATGACTGAATCTGATCAGAGAGACTGGGGACGAGTCAAATATAAGCAGGGGAGTTAATGAATGTGGAAAATTCAGCATTTATCATTTACTTGCTTTTTGTTTTGTTCTCATTTAGTGGCCTGTCCTGCTGTGGAAAAGGAATGGTACCACATGGGGATGGCCATTGGGTTCATTGTGCCTGTCCTAGCACTTTGAAACTTTTTCCCACTTAGTCCCACTCACTACCCTGTCCTCACAACCCTTTTCCAGAGTATATCTGATGCCCTTGTGCAAGGTCCTGTTGAATCTGCATCGAGTGTCTCACATAGACAGGGCAGTTAAGAAGGTGTTTAGCACACTTACTTTCATTGCTCAGTCCTCTTGAGTATACAAGTTGGGATGTCATGTTGAGGTTGTGCAGGATATTGGTGGAATACTGTGTCCAGTTCTGGTCACCCTGCTATTGGAAGGATACTGTTTAAGCCGGGAATGGCTCAGAAGAGAGTTACCAAATGTTGCCGGTTATGGAGGGTTTGAGTTATAATGAGAGGCTGGATAGGCTGGGACTTTTTTCACGCAAGTGTAGGAGGTTGAGAGATGACCTGATAGAAATTTATAGCATCATGAGGGTTATAGATAGGGTTTTTGGTGGTTAACCTTTTAGGGGCACATTTTTAAGGTGAGAGGAGTGAGATTTAAAAAAGACAAGGGGCAAATATTTCACGCAGAGGGTGGTCTGCCTGGGAATGAACTTCCTGAGTGGTGGGCATGGGTACAGTTACAATGATTAACAGACATTTGGAGAAGTACATGAATAGGAAAGGTTTGGAGGGATATGGCCAGGAGCAGGCAGCTGGGACTAGTTTAGATTAGATTACTTACAGTGTGGAAACAGGCCCTTCGGCCCAACAAGTCCACACCGACCCGCCGAAGCGCAACCCACCCATACCTACATTTACCCCTTACCTAACACTACGGGCAATTTAGCATGGCCAATTCACCTGACCTGCACATCTTTGGATTGTGGGAGGAAACCGGAGCACCCGGAGGAAACCCACGCAGACACGGGGAGAATGTGCAAACTCCACACAGTCAGTCGCCTGAGGCGGGAATTGAACCCGGGTCTCTGGCGCTGTGAGGCAGCAGTGCTAACCACTGTGCCACCGTTTAGTTTGGGATTGTGTTAGGAATGGACTGGTTGGGCCGAAGGGTCTGTTTCCGTGCAACCACCTAATGTGTAAGAAAAATGTATTCCCATCTTCCCTCCAGTTCTTCGGTCAACCACCCTCCATCTGTTCTTGCACCTCCTCGTCAGTGAGAGCACTGACTCCTTATTTACTTTAAGAAAACCCTTTGAGGTGTGGGAAAACTCGATCAGCACTCCTCTTAACCTCTCTCCACCATTACAGCACTCTGTTGTGTTGTGCCTGATATCATCTTCAAGGCTTTGGGCTAAAACGGTGGGGAAGATGAGAAACTTCTGAAACCAGGACTCAATCATGTCTCTGTGTGAAAATAAGGAGGGCTTCAAATCCTTTCGACTAAGACAGATTTGTAGATATCAAAAGACACAAAAGGTCTAGTTTGACATTTTAATGTCAAGCTGAATGCTGCAATGCATCAAAAGACAGAGACAACACAAAGCAACAACTCTGTCACAGTCTCCATGGGAAATGTTGCACAATTCTGGATAACTCGGAGCCACAATAGATAAAGAATGTTGAGGGTGGTTACTGGCCGTTCGATTAAATTGTCAAGCTATTACCATCCTGCTTTCTCAAGGAGTGTCAGATATCTAAACACCATTAGATTAGGAGTCATAACCACACGTCCTAACCTTTGAAAGGTCTCTGGTGGGGCCATGGTTTGAATATGGTGTGAAGTTCAGAGGCTGCTATTTTCTAGTCATTAAATCTGCACTCTGCTGAATTTATAAGTGATTTGGAGGAGCCTGTTTCTGCCATTGTTTTAATTTTCACAAGTTGTTCAGCATTTGTATGGCTTTCAGAAGTAGAGTTAGTGGAAGATTGAGTAGTCATTTAAAATCGGAAACTAAAAACTACCCCTGGAGGAGGTCAGGGAAACCAATTAGTCTCAACATCTCTGGGCTCCTGAACCTGCTGCTCTGTCTCACAGAGACCATCTTTCATCTGTGATATTAAACTGAGACCCCCTCTACCTGCCCAGGGCACTATTCACATGAAGAACAGGGGAATTCTCCATGGTGCCCAACCAATATTTATCCTTCAATCAACAAAAGCAATGACCAGCTAATGTCACTTTGGTTTGTGGGATCTTGCTGTGCACAAATTTATTGCTACGCTTAGGACAAGACTGGAAAGAGCTCTTTGAGTTATCATGAAAGGCGCTCTATAAATGCAAGCCCTTTCTCTCTCTCTCTTTTTCTCTCTCTCTCTGTCTTTATGACTATATTCCGAGTTTGAGAATGTAGAACTCATCTCCACAGGATCTGCTTTCGCAGCAAAACCAGCAAAGGAGACGAGCTGGGAGCTTGAGAGATAACGGGAATGGTGAAATACAAACCTTAGCACAGAGTAAAATCAAACGACCATGGATACTGGAAATCTGAAACAAAGACAGAAATTGCCAGAGAATTTCAGCAGGTCTGGCAGCATCTATGGAGAGAGAAACAGAGCTAATGTTTCAGGTCTGGTGACCCTTGCTCAGAGCTAGTACAGAATAGTTGGGCGGAATTACAATTGCAACATTTAAGAGGCGTTTGGATGGGTATGTGAATAGGAAGGGTTTGGAGGGATATGGGCCAGGTGCTGGCAGGTGGGACTAGATTGGGTTGGGGTATCTGGTCGGCATGGACGGGTTGGACCGAAGGGTCTGTTTCCGTGCTGTACATCTCTATGGCCGAATGCCCTATCATATCTCACTCCGAGCCAACATCATTTATCACTTGAAAGGGAATTCTGATGGGTCTGATCTTTACTAATCACATCACAGTAATGCCAGTGCTACTGTCTGGTTGGTTAGCTCGGTTGGCTGGATGGCTGGTTTGCAGTGCAGAGTGATACCAGCAGCATGGCAGCGGTTACCCATGAAGGGCTCTCCTTCTCAGGTTTCCCTTTACATGAGGTGTGGTGAGCCTCAGATTCAATCAGACCCACTTGTCTCTTCTCTCTGGGAGAGCAAGGCTGGGCGAGCTAGTAAAGGTCTTTCCTTATTTACCCTGTTTTACTTAGACTCATAGAGTCATACAGAACAGAAACAGACCCTTCAGTCCAATTTGTCCATGCTGACCAGATATCCCAATCTGACCCAGTCCCATTTGCCACATTTGGTCCATATCCCTCTAAATTCTTCCTTTTCCTATGTCCATCCAAAAGCCTTTTTAATGTTGTAATTGTAATCACCTCCACCACCCCGTCTGGCAGCTCGTTCCGTACATGCACCACCCTCTGGGTGAAAAGGTTTCCCTCCAGGTCCCTTTCAAATCTTTCCCCTCTCACCCTAAACCCATGCCCTCTACAGGTACAGGTCATGATATGAGTTAAGAGAACCACTGATGGTTTTACAGTTAGTTTGCCTGATATCTCAATGAGTAACGAACGCTCAATTCAGACATAAACATTCTGCAACATAGACTCATAGAGATATACAACACAGATGCCTTTTAAATGTTGTAATTGTACCAGCCTCCACCACTTCCTCTGGCAGCTCATTCCATACACACACCACCCTCTGCATGAAAAGGTTTCCCCTTAGATCCCTTTCAAATGTTTCCCCTCTCACCCTAAACCCATGCCCTCTAGTTTTGGACTCCCCCACCCTCGGATACTCCTTGTCTAATTACACTATCCATGTCCCTTATAATTAAAAATCACACAACACCAGGTTATAGTCCAACAGGTTTAATTGGAAGCACACTAGCTTTCGGAGAGACGCTCCATCAGGTGACCCTCACCCGATGAAGGAGCGTCACTCTGAAAGCTAGTGTGCTTCCAATTAAACCTGTTGGACTATAACCTGGTGTTGTGTGATTTTTAACTTTGTACACCCCAGTCCAATAGCAGCATCTCCGAATCATGTCCCTCATGATTTTATAAACCTCTATAAGGTCACCCCTCAGCCTCCGACGCTCCAGGGAAAACAGCCCCAGCCTATTCAGCCTCTCCCGAGAGCTCAAATCCTCCAAACCCGGCAACATCCTTGTAAATCTTTTCTGAACCCTTTCAAGTTTCACGACTTTCTTCTGATAGGAGGGAGACCAGATTATGTATGCATCTGTAACAAAATAGAGATTTCATCTTCCTAAAGGCTATTGGGCAGACTCGGATTTTCAGTCCCTAATTTCTTCACTGTATTAATCAAAACCAGGGATCTATTCATCAGCTTTAAGGTGAAATAATCAGATAATTATCGAAAGTAATGAAGCAAATGAAATATAAAAGTGCAGCTTTGAATGTGAAATATTCTTTATTCAAGTCTACATGAAGACTTAACCATTGATGATGACTGCATTTGATGTTGTAAATATCATAGAGTTTCACAACACGGACTGTCAGAATTTATCCCTGAGCTACCAGAAAACAGCTGAGCAAAGACTCCATCAAACAGCTACATCACCAGGAGCAACTCGAAATGAGAAACTACCCTGAGTATAAACCCCAAGGCAACACCCCATGGTCAAGGCTTTGAAACAGAAGGTGCTCAAGAGATGTAGAATTACAGCAATAACAGAGATAGGGAGGGTATGGAGGAGGTGATGGAGATAGGGAGGGGTGTAGGGGCTGGAGGAGGTGATGGAGATAGGGAGGGGTGTAGGGGCTGGAGGAGGTGATGGAGATAGGGAGAGGAGGAGGGGCTGGAGGAGGTGATGGAGATAGGGAGGGGTGTAGGGGCTGGAGGAGGTGATGGAGATAGGGAGGGGTGTAGGGGCTGGAGGAGGTGATGGAGATAGGGAGGGATGTGGGAGCTGGAGGAGGTGACAGAGATAGGGAGGGATG
>NC_057749.1:18167976-18173746 GCF_004010195.1 Chiloscyllium plagiosum
CTCCCACATCTGACAAGCAGTACATATCACTGCAAAGGTCATTTTTGCTCCTTCACAATCTACAGACCCAGAAAATAACACCGTTGTATTCCTCTACAAACACTACCCCAGGTTAAATTAATAGCTATGGCTTATATTTTAAATTTAATCAAGAGACTTATCTCCAAAAACATATAATCAAGAAAGAATCCACTATACTCACTACTGCAGCCTTTCTCTTGGACAGACTTAAAACAACAATTAACTTATCTGATTCTGTGTTGTGAACTTCGCCCAACAGTTCCTCCAAGATTAGTTGTGAATTTCACTGTTTGTTAATTTTCCCAGAAGCACTCCAATGTCCAGCGATATATGAATTCAAACAGCAAAGGCAGTAACTGTGCAGGTTCTCTCTCTCTCTCTCCTGTACTGTCCTCACCATGTACTTCCTTTGTCTGCTCTTCTCCCTTTTAAACTGCTGTTTTTGGAGATATTTTAAAGAAAACAAACAAAATTCGTAAAGAAGCCAGATTTAACAAATGTTCAGCTTTTGTCAGAATTCAAAGAGAAATTTGTAAATGGTCTCTACAGAATAAATAAATGTGATGACTTGCCTTCCTCTCTGTCACTACCCAACACACACTCTCTCTCTCTATTTCTCTTCCCCCCCATCCCTCAGTTGAATCCAAGGTAATGTTTTGATATGGTTTAGAGTTGAATTTGTTTTGGAGAATCTGAAACATCAATGAAACAGGAGGTAAGTGCAGCACCAGATTGTGATGCACTTCACGGTCAGGCATAGTGGAAGTTCAGTGTTCAGGAGGAAGTGTGATAGTTTGGGAGGTATTACACAAAGTTCAAAGGAAAGAAGGGCTTGCAGTGACACGTTGGTGTTTGTAGCTGCAGATGCCTGATCTGCTGTCACAGTCCATCCTCGTCAGTCTCACCCCATCCTCACAATCCACTGGAACCCATCCCTAACCGCTCTGTAACATCATTACCCAGGGCAGTCCCCTCCAGCCCCCACATTCCCCTCTCGGAGAGATCTCTGTAGCTCTGCCACTCTGATTAAAAGCCTAAAGCACTGCAATTAACCTTCCTGGATATCACTCTTTAAAGTCCCTTCTGTACCTGCAGCTTCAACCAAATCCAGCTTGTGGATTTGGAATTTGCTGTGGATATCTTTGCATTTATATTTCAAAGGCTTCTATTTTCTTCTGCAGACCTTTCCGTATTCTGCAGGTTTCTGAGTCAGACAGGAGGCTGGAATTTATATGTATTCTCCTTGTTGTGAGCTTGAGTTTTCTTGTTATTAACATGTCCTTCATCTTCACAAAGTTACTTCTAGCTCAGTCGAGTCCTCTTCAGCATCAATCTGACATTGTCTGATACCGTTTGTCCTGAATAAACAATCACATCCAATGGTTCAATGTGATACCATCTCCCGCGATCTTCACTCGTTTCTGCAAATGTTTCTTCTCCGAATGACCATTCTTTGTCTTGTCAGTGTCATTCAGAACCTCTGGACCTCACTTAATCTACAATATTTTGTGATTCCTGAACTGATTCTGTAGGAGGTGCTGTGTGGTCAGTTTACAGTGAGTTTCTGACCTTGTGTGAGTAAAAGAGGATGAGATAGTGAAGCCTTTTGTCTGACACCGAACAGAACGAGAACCAAGAAATAGACGAGAAAAACAAAAGAGGCAGCATTTCATACAGCATGAGAAACAGGTGCTGATTGGTTGGCATGAGATGCAGTTAAACTGTCGCTCCTAATTCTCAGAGCAGAGTGGGGGATTCTGATTGGTCAGTGCATTGCCGTGGAAGTCAAGGTTTATTAAAAGTGTGCAATATCTGTATAAATGCCTCTTGGCCACATTAAACAGGGTCCTGAATATTGATGAATGTAGTTTCCAACATCTGAGCATATATCACTCTGTGAGCCTGGTCAATGATCCTACATCAGTTTCCTGTGTTACTTGTAGCGCAGTCTGGATTATTTATGAAGTGATGTCCAGTAGCAGAATCACATTGAATGGTGACTATACCTCTCTGGGGCTCGTGGGCCTGGACTGGTTAAACACTTGTAGCCTGTAGCCAGTTGTTAGATACAGCCTGCCAATTGTTAGATCATATGGCCTATATACCTGGCATCACACTGGTACTAAAACTCACATATCACCTTACTGATCTGTGTGGTGGTGGGCAAAATATACTTTTCTCTTGGGGCCATCATTGTGTCAGTGGAGCTTGCAGATTTACTCCACAATAGCAGGATGGGACAACTAACTTTAGCCTTTGTTCAAAGTGATCAATTCACTTTCCTTTCTCAAATAATCTGAGGGAACCATTCAGGGCCAAGGTAGTGAATGAGGTCCTTTTGTGAGGTTTTGCAATGTACAGGAAGTGATCAGAGTATCCAGCATCTCACAGGATGGTATTGATATGTCCCTATATCTGCATCAAACTTCCATACTGCGCAGATAGCTTGGGTTATTCTCAGTAAATGGCAAGCAGGTTTGATCCTGTGGCATGTGGGACATTAGGAACCTCAGAGTGTATATTGAACAGTGACTGTAGGCTCCAAGCAGATACATGTGTTTGCAGGGAGAATAAAAAGAACAGTGTACTACTTAATGCAGAATGAGTGCAGAATTCCAAGGTGCAGAGGGATCTCTGTGCCCTGCTGCATAGACAATAGTACAAAGATATAGCAAGTAATCAAGAAACTAATGGATCCAACCCTTTACTTTGAGAGGAATTGAACATAAATTTAAAGGATGTTGTGCTTCAGTTCCACACAGCATTGGTGAGATCATGTCTCCAATACTGTGGGCTGGTTTGGTCTCCTTATTGAAGGAAGGATGTAAATACATTGGTTCAGAGGAGGTTTACCAGAGGGAGAGCTGGAATGAGTGGGTTGTGTTATGGGGAAAGGGGGGACAGACTGGGCTTGTTTCCATGGGGGGGGGGGGGGGGGAGGTGACTGACTGAAGTGGATAAGATCCTGATGGTCTGGACAAGGTGACCATGAAAAGGATCTTCCTGTGGGTCAGTCTAGAGCAAAGGGGGCACTGTTTTAAAATTAAGGGATGACCAGAAACTGAGAATTTTGTCTGTCTAGGTTGTGCACTGGAGGTAGGTCATTGAATAATTGTAAGACTGAGGTGAATAGAGTCATGTTAATCAGGAAAACTGAAGGTTATAGGAATAGATGGAACATAGAATTTGACTCAAACTGATCAGCACTGATCTTATTGAATGGTGGAATAGGATGAAGGAGCTGAATGGCCTATTTCTGTTTGTAATGTATATGGTGGTAGGATCATTTTGAGGAGAGGACTCATTAACGGCATAATTCTAAATTGATTGCTTTTGGTTTCTTTCAGTAAATTAATGAATAAGGCATGAAAGTCACTTGCAATGTGTCCTTGGTTTATATTTTATCACAGATTTGTCTTATCACTTCAGTTTCAGGTCCTCCGAGAGTTCTGAGAGTCCCAAAAGCTGTGTTGCCTGATACCCCGGTTCAGGATATCTCCTCTGAGTGGCAGAGAAAATTGGAGTGGGAGGGGAAAGGTCCAGTCATCGTGGTTCATGTAGCTACCAACAATGTGGGTAGGAAGAGGAAAGAGATTCTGCGGAAGGTATATGAGGCCTGTGACCAGTGGAGTGCCACAAGGATCGATGCTGGGTCCATTACGTTTTATCATTTCTATAAATGATTTGGATATGAGCATAGGAGGTATGGTTAGTAAGTTTGCAGATGACACCAAGATTGGAGGTGTAGTGGACAGCAAAGAAAGTTACCTCAGATGGGCCAATGGGCTGAGGAGTGGCAGATGGAGTTTAATTCAGATAAATGCGAGGTGCTGCATTTTGGAAAGGCAAATCAAAGCAGGACTTGTACACCTAATGGTAAGGTCCTAGGAAGTGTTCCTGAACAAAGAGACCTTGGAGTGCAGTTTCATAGCTCCCTGAAAGTAGAGTCATAGGTAGATAGGATAGTGAAGAAGGCGTTTGGTATGCTTTCCTTTATTGGTCAGAGTATTGAGTACAGGAGTTGGGAGGTCATGTTGCAGCTGTACAGGAAATCGGTTAGGCCAGTTTTGGAGTTTGCATGCAATTCTGGTCTCCTTCCTATTGGAACGATGTTGTGATAATTGAAAGGGTTCAGAAAAGATTTACAAGGATGTTGCCAGGGTTGGAGGATTTGAGCTTTGGGAGATGTTGAATAGGCTGCAGCTGTTTTCCATGGGACATCGGAGGCTGAAGGGTGACCTTATAGAGGTTTATAAAATCATGAGGGGCATGGATAGGATAAATAGACAAGGTCTTTTCCCTGGGGTAGGGGGGGTCCAGACTAGAGGGCATAGGTTGAAGGTGAAAAGAGAAAATTTTAAAAGGGACATAAGGGGCAATGTTTTCACGCAGAGGGTGGGGCGTGTATGGAATGAGCTGCCAGAGGAAGTGGTGGAGGCTGGTACAATTGCAACATTTAAAAGGCATTTGGATGGGTATATGAATAGGAAGGGTTCAGAGGGATATGGGCCAAGAGTTGGTCAATGGGACTAGATTTGGGATAGGATATCTGGTTGGCATGGAGACGTTGGACCAAAAAGTGTTTCTGTGCTGTACCTCTCTGTGACTCTGTGAGCAGCAGGTGATTAAAGTAAAAAGCAGGACCCAAAGGGTAATAGTCTCTGGATTACTAACTGAGTCATGAGCAAATTGTCACAGGGCCTTTAAGATCAAAGAGGTAAATGTGTGGCTCAAAGGTTGGTGTGGGAGGGACAGATTTGAATTCATGGAACAGTTCTGGGGAAGGAGGGAGCTGTTCCAATGGGACAGAGTCCACCTGAATCACGCTGGTACCAGAGTCCTGGCCAATCGCATATCTAGGGCTGTGGATAGGGAGTTCAAATAATGGGTGGGGGGAGGTTCATTTTCATGGAAAATTATGAAAAAGTTAAAGGAGGGGAACGGCTCATCAGAGGTTATTAAAGTTTCCCGAACAAGTAATAGGACAGAATATGGAAAGGGGAATTGAACTTCAGGCACAGCAGATAAGGGGGCAACAATGGGAAGGGGTGCAGTCCGTGTAAGGTCATCTGATGGTTTTCTGCTGAAATGTACACAGTACATGAAACAAGGGGAATTAGCTTGTGCTGCAGATTGAAATTGGCAGCTATGATGCTGTGGGTATGACAGGTGTGGCTCCAAGGGGGTCAGGGCTGGGAAATAAATATCCAGGCTACACGGCCTATCAGATAGGACAGGCAGATGGGCAGAAGGTTCCCTTATTGGTAAGAAATGAAATTAAACCAATAGCAAGAAGTGAAATGGAGTCGGAAGGTATAGAATCTGTGTAGGTAAAGTTGAGGAACCACAAAGGATAAAAGACCCTGATGGGAGTTGTCTGTAGGCCCCGAGCAATTGTCAGGATGTGATCAGCAATATGTGACAATAGTTTTGATCTGATTGGTTGGTGTTATTTGATTGTTCCAAAATCAATCCACAACCATTTCTTGATTTGCAGTTAGATTTTACGTTTCACACCCAAACCCCCATCTCTCTGTCTCTCTCTCTATCTATCTATCTATCCATCTGTCTACTCTGTCACTTCCTCTGTGTCTCCATTTCTATCTATCTATTTATCTGTGTCTCTCTTTGTCTCTGTCTCTCTTTCTCTGTCTGTCTCTCTCCCTTTGTTTCTGTCACTCTCTCTGTCTCTGTCTCTCTCTCTTTCTCTCTCTCTCACACACACTCTCCCTTTGCCTCTTTCTCACAC
>NC_057749.1:18173773-18210197 GCF_004010195.1 Chiloscyllium plagiosum
CTCTCTCTCTCTCTCTCTCTCTCAACGACAGTCAACTTCCATTCCCTGGCCATTGGGCCAGATCCTTAAACTCGTTCAGATGGATAGTCACTTCCTGATCACTAAAACCCAAACCCCCAATCTCCCCGATCAATCAGAATGGGCAAGGTTTAGTGACCAGGCAGGGGCTGAGGGGAAAGAGAGGTGAGAGCTAGGGGACGAAAAGTGGGGAAGATGAGTGGATAGAAATTGGGAATACAGGGGAGGGGCCTAGGACAGGACTTAATGTCTTTGATTGCTGCACTCACACAGTGTACTTACATCGTTATTCAATTGATTTTTCAGGAGTGTCCAGGGGATTTTCCGGCAGATTAAACAGCCTCGATTCCTCGCCTCAAACCATACAGTTTCATCATCTATTCCATTTGTTGCTTACATTTCAATCAAAGTCTCTTTGCAAATCTCCCCAAAACCCAGACTGTTACCAAAGAGGGATTGTCCAGTCACAGGACAGGCATAACACAGGCACAGGATAAGCGTAGGACAGGCACAGGACAGGCGTAGGACAGGCACAGGGCAGTCACAGAACTGGTGCAGGACAGGCGTAGGACAGGCACAGGACAAGCATAGGACAGGCATAGGACAGGCGTAGGACAGGCGCAGGGCAGTCACAGAACTGGTGCAGGACAGTCACAGGACAGGCGTAGGACAGGCACAGGACAGGCACAGGACAGGCGCAGGACAGGCGCAGGACAGGCGCAGGGCAGTCACAGAACTGGTGCAGGACAGGCGCAAGGCAGTCACAGGACAGGAACAGGACAGTCACAAATCTGGTGCAGGACAGTCAGTCAGCAAGGTGCAGAATCAAAGCCTCTGCTCCTACTCCCCAAACTTTCACCGTAGACTCATAGAGGTGTACAGAACAAAGCCATGTTGACTATCCCAAATCAATCCTTGCCTTTCTACCTGCAAATCCTAGCCACTCAATGCCTGGAGGAAGAACACCTCATCTTCCACCTTGGGACCCTCCAACCACACTGGATCAATATGGATTTCACCAGTTTCTGCATCTCCCCTCCCACCACCTCATCCCAGATCCAACTCTCCAACACGGCACTGCCCCCTTGAACTTCCCTACCTGTCCATCTTCCTTCCCACCTATCCACTCCACCCTCCTCTCTGACCTATTACCATCACACTCCCACCTGCAAGTACCTATCGCTTTCCCAGCTACCTTCCCACCCCCAGCCCCACCCCCTCCTATTTATCACTCAGCCCCTTTCCCTCCAGCACCCCCACCACCAACATTCCTGATGAAGGGCTTATGTCCAAAATGTCAATTCTCCTGCTCCTCAGATGCTGCCTGACCGCCTGTGCTTTTCCAGCACCACACTTTTCGACTTTCCAAATACATGTGCATCCTGTCCCTCAGGATTCCCTCCAACAACTTGCTCACCACCGACTTCAGACTCACTAATCTATAGTTCCCTGGCGTGTCCTTACCACCTTTCTTAAACAGTGGCACCACATTAGCCAACCTCCAGTCTTCTGGTAACTCACCTGTGACTATCGATGACACAAATATCTCAGCAAGAGGCCCAGCAATCACTTCTCTAGCTTCCCACAGAGTTCTCGGGTACACCTGATCAGGTCTTGGGGATTTATCCACTTTAACCATTTCAAGACATCCAGCACTTCTTCCTCTGTAATCTGGACATTTTGCAGGATGTCACTATTTCTTTCTCCATGTTCTATATCCGCCAGCTTTTCTCTCTGTTAATGTGATGTGGCCATCGCTGGCTGGTTCAGCATTTATTGCCCATCCCTAATTACCCTGGAAAGGCTACGGTCACCCGCTCCCTTCCTGTGCCTTAGAAATGGTGGACAGGCTTTCAGGAGCCAGAAAGTGAGTTACTCGCTGCAAAATTCCCAGCCTCTGACAATCAGAAATAAGTGGGAGAGTGTTCCCCGGGGCTGTGGGAGTGGATTAAATGGGTGGGTGGGTCAGTGATGGGGGAGTGGGGGATGGTTTAGGGGAGGGAGGGTGTGATACTGAGAGCTGATTACCTTTTTCAGTGGATTCCGATTTCCTGGCCAAAGGTGAATTGTGTGTTCAGATTCAATCTGCAATTTCAATGCTGATTTATTTGTTGATGGTTTCTACAGGGGTTTGAGTGCATTCCACAGTGTGAAGGTTAAATTTATTTCACTGTCGAGGAGAAAGCTGGATCTGTGCAATGATTAAAATAGGACCCGCATCTGTTCATTGTTGCTATGCACTTTATTTTACTGCACCATCACTGCAGAATAATGAAGTGCTAATTTAATTATTTCTCCAATTTTATAGCAAACAGTTGTCATTACTTGTGCTCCACATCCTATTAATCATACGTTACTAATTTGGCTCTGGCTTGAATGGGGGGAGATCCATTTACTGGAAGGAATTTCAATATTCCAACGATTGCCATGTTTCAGATTGACTCATCCTCTTAACTACAGCAGTTACAGCTTTCCCAGGACCATACTCCTCAGCCTTCACTACCCACCCACTTTCTCCTCTCATCACTCTGCCCTTACTCCCCCCCTCATAGCCCCTTAACCTGCTTCACTGTTGTCTGTCTGTGTGTGTCTATGTGTATAGCTGCCTGCGTGTGTGTATCTGTCTGTGTGTCTATATGTATAACTGTTTGTGTGTGTGTTTGTCTGTATGTCAGTATGTCTCTATGTGTATAACGGGGTGTGTGTGTGTCTATGTGTATAACAGGGTGTGTGTGTGTGTGTGCGGGCGCGCGCGCAATCTCATGGTGATTATCCAAGCAAAGTCCAAGCTGACAGATTGCCTGGTGTCTCTGAAGCAATGCAGAAAAGAAAGACAGAGAAGGAGAGAGTGAGGGAGAAAAGACGGAGGGAGGAGTGGAAGGTGTACAAAGAGGAGACAAGGTCTGTGATTGTGTTTATGACAAAGAGCATTGGGTGGGCTGGTATTTAGCTCTGAACCTGGGGAGAGCAGACAGATGGTATAAAAACCTGGCAGCTCCAAACATGGCACTGCCCCCGTCCCAGAGCACAGGGCAGTAATCTATTATCACTGCCCTCTTGCACCCACGCTGTTTGCTATTCCACAACAGTCTTCCAAGTGTTGGAATGAATAATGGAAGAAATCTCGCACAGACCATGTCTCTTCAAATCCATCACTTTATTTCAATAAGAGCATGCAGCAAGGCCAGTGGGGAGACACTGCCCAAGGCAGACATTTCTGAGCGACCAACCCAGGGCATATCCTGGGGCAGGTGGCACTAGAACCCAGGCCTTTTGGCTCAGAGTAGGGACAATACAACTGCACCGTAAAAGCTCTTCAGTGCAAGATGAATACAAAGAAAGAGACAACCTGAGGGAGACATTGAGGCAGACATGAGAGAGAAATACTGAAGGAGAGAGGAAAAGAGGGAGAGAGAGAAGCAGGAAGAGAAACGCACAGTTCCTGCACTTGTTGTTGATAAGCAAAATTACAAAACAAACAATATATTCCCATCATTGCAGTTTTCAAAACCCATGAAGTCTTAGGTGAGTTAATACTGGAATGCAATTCAGGAAAATAGCAGATACTTGAGAGTGTGTTACAGACTGGAATCGAATCGAGGGGTTTGGGGGATTTATTTACAGAATAATACATACCCGGGAGTGTGCTACAGACTGGAATCTAATCGAGGGGTTTGAGGGGTTTATATACAGAATAATACATACCCGGGAGTGTGTTACAGACTGGAATCTAATCGAGGGGTTTGAGGGGTTTATATACAGAATAATACATATCCGGGAGTGTGTTACAGACTGGAATCTAATCAAGGGGTTTATATACAGAATAATACATATCCGGGAGTGTGTTACAGACTGGAATCTAATCGAGGGGTGTGGGGGACATATCCGGGAGTGTTGGAAAGACAGGAAGGGGTTTGAGGGGTTTATATACAGAATAATACATATCCGGGAGTGTGTTACAGACTGGAATCTAATCAAGGGGTTTATATACAGAATAATACATATCCGGGAATGTGTTACAGACTGGAATCTAATCGAGGGGTTTGAGGGGTTTATATACAGAATAATACATACCCGGGAATGTGTTACAGACTGTAATCTAATCGAGGGGTGTGGGGGGTTTATATACAGAATAACAGATACCCGGGAGTGTGTTACAGACTGGAATCTAATCGAGGGGTTTGGGGGGTTTATATACATAATAATACATACCCAGGAGGGTGTTACAGACTGGTTTCTAATCGAGGGGTTCGGGGTGGATTATATACAGAATAACAGATACCCTGGGGAGTGAATTACAGACTGGAATCTAATTGAGGGGTTCGGGTGGGTGGTTTATTTACAGAATAACAGATACCCGGGAGGGAGTTACAGACTGGAATCTAATTGAGGGGTTCGGGTGGGTGGTTTATATACAGAATAACGGATACCCGGGAGGGAGTTACAGACTGGAATCTTATTGAGGGGTTCAGGGCGGGGTTTATATTTGGAATAACACATACCTAGGGGAATAGGCTACAGACTGGAACCTACTGGAGGGGTTTGGTGGGTTATGTATCTGTTGTTGGAAATGTGATGAACCCAGTTTGGTGATATTGACATTTGCTGTGATATCTAGTCAATGTGAGGAAACTGCTTGACCACACAGTGTTATGTGGTACACGGCATTCCATCAGGAATATATGATGTCGGTGTAAATGGCCTCCAGTTTTTATTGTAGATTGAGGGTGAAACACGTTGCTACTGACATGGGTCAAACTGTTTCTCTTGAACTAAGCTACCTTGCCAACTGGGGGTAATATTAAACTTTGCAATAAAGTGAAAATTGAGACAGATGTTTCTCGTGCCGTTTAGGACCCACATGAATGGCTCAGACCCGTGATGCACAACTGAAGCAAGACTGAAAGCAGCAGGAGAGAGGCAAGTTAATTCCACTGACCGTGATTAAATGCCAGTAATAAAGGATCAGAGAGGCTGGGGCAGGGTGGGTGGCATGCTGAATGTTCCCAGAGAAGGAATTGCTCAGATTGCAGATACTTGCAGCTCATGAATTAAAATAATCAGACGGTGTAATGAGTCTTAAAGAGTCACACTTGGGAATAAGATGGAGGCAGTACATTGTTGAGCAGCTCCTGTTTGCCCAGGGAAGAGGGGGGACTTTGAAATAATTTATAAATTATTAATTTACTTCAAAAATGGGCTGGACCTGTCACTGGCTGTAAAAGCGGTCACTTCATCCAACCAGGTGATGTCAGGTTCAATCTGATCGCTGAACAGAAACTTTCTGTCCACGAATGGTCTTGTGTCTCCAGGAGGATGTATCCCTGGGTTGGTTTGATCTGATAGGTTTAGGGCTGGGGAGAGGTGCAGGTTGGGTGGAGCAGACAGCCTTTGGCTTATCCTTACTCTGCTATTATCTGTGTCTGATTTCAACACAGTGAGGACAGAGCAAGAGAACGAAGGCGCAGGCAGGAGGAACACTTAGGGTGGAGAATTGCAAGCTCAAGAGAACCAGCAATGTTCAGAGGAGCACAGGGAAAATGGAGACAAGAACACCTCTAAAGGGAAGGTGCATTTGGAGGTGAGAGCCAGGAAATTAATCCGCTTTGTGACACAACTCTTGCCACGAAGATCCAACTTCTGTTCAGTTATCTCCATAACTCGCTCACTGTCCCAGGGGAAGGTCAGAGAGGGCAGCTTCCCTTACCAGGTCTCCACCTGGAAGGGGGTAGCCAATGTTTTGCCAATCTGGGAATGTGCCCAAGATGACAGACAAGGGGAGCAATGAGGAACTGACTGTTAACAAACTTCCTCATCCCTGATTTCACGCTGATTTTCAGCGATTATATTTCACAGCAGTGATATAATAACATACATTAACCCAGTGATGTGGTAATCCATTAACACAAACCATGGGATTAGGTTCATAGCAATATGATAGTTCTCTATTAACATGGTTAAAAAATCACACAACACCTGGTTATAGTCCAACAGGTTTATTTGGAAGCACTGGCTTTCGGAGAGCTGCCTGATGAAGGAGCAGCGCTCCAAAATCTAGTGCTTCCAATTAAACCTGTTCGACTATAACCTGGTGTTGCATGATTTTTAACTTTGTCCACCCCAGTCCAACACCGTCATCTCCACATTATCTCTATTAACATGGTGATAGTGTTATTAAAATGTCATTATATGATGGTATTATATTAATACAGGTATAGTTTGATATTCACACAATGATAGGATAGTATTTCATTAACATCAAAATATAGAAACTAGGAGCAGGCCATTTGTCCCATTGAGACTGCTGTCCCATTCAGTATGTCATTGGCTGATCCTCTATCTCAGTGATGTTTTCTCTCCATCACCTTTAAAATCTCGAAAACAAATTTTCAATATCTTTCTGGAGTATACTCAGTGATCCATCCTCCACAGCCTTCTCAGTGTAGAAATATTTCCTCATCACATTCCAAAATGGTCCACCCGTTATCCCCCGCGACTGTGTCCCTGGTTCAGCACTCCCCCAACCAGGGGAAACTTGTACTGACATCCAGTCTGTCCACCCCTATTGGCTTTTACATGTTCCATTGAAGCAAGAGTAGGCCATTCAGCCCGTCAAGCCTGCTCTGCCTTTCATCATAAGCATGGCTGGCTATCCAACTATTCCTGCTTTTCCCTCACATCCTTTGACAACTTGAGTCCCAGTTTCTATGTTCAACTCCTTCTTGCAATCAGATAAAGTTCTAGCCGTGACTGTTTTCTGTGCTAGTGAATTCTGCCATTCTTTGGGCGAACACATTTCTCCTCATCTCAGTCTAAAATGGTTTCACCTGTGTTCTGAGACTGTGACCCCTGACTCTGGACCCCTCTGCCATTGAGAACGTCCTTCCTGCATTTACCTACCTAGTCCTGTTAGAACTGTATACATTTCAATCAGATCTCATTTTCTTAACGTCGGGTGGAAACAGGTCCAATCAAACCAATCTCTCTCTCCCCGTGGTACAATCCCACGATGCCCAATATCAGTTTAATGAACTGCTGCTGCAGTTTGTCTATGGCAAGTATATCTTTCTTAAGAGGGGGACTGAAACTGCGCAGAGTACTCCAGTGTGGTCTCACCAAACCCCTGTATAACTGCGGTAACACATCCCTATTCCTGAACTCCAACCCATTTCCAATGAAGGTCAAAGTATTGTTTGCCTACCTAATTGCTTGTTGCACTGGCCTGTCTCCATTCATTAATGGTGATATAATATTATTACATTAACAGAGGAATATGATAAGATAGAAGTATATCATGGTGGTATAGAAGTCTTTTATTAACACAGTGATAAAATTGTGTTAAAAGTGATATATTAATACAGAGTTTTGATAGCGTTATATGTATTTATATTGTATTTATGTGGTAATATATTAATGGTGATCAGATGGTATTTATATAACACTGATACTGCAGAAACACTGTACTGTAATCATTATATTAATGCTAATGTCACAGTGTCACATCAAGACTATGATATGTGAGTATTAACACAGTCACACAATTATGTAACATGAACAGCATGATTTGAGAGTGTTACATTACTAGGGTGAAATGAGAGTTTTGTATTAATGGGGACATGAGAGTGTTGTATTAACATGGGTATATGCAAATGTTACATTAACAGGGTAATATGAGAATGCTGTATTAACAGGGGGATATGAGAGTGATGTATTAACAGGGTGATATGGGAGTGTTACATTAACAGGGGGATATGAGAGTGTTGTACGAACAGGGGGATATGAGAGTGCTGTATTAACAGGGTGATATGAAAGAGTTACATTAATACGGTGATATGAGAGTGTTACATTAACGGGGGATATGAGAATGCTGTATTAACAGGGGGGATATGAGAGTGATGTATTAACAGAGGGGATATGAGAGTGATGTATTAACAGGGTGTTATGAAAGAGTTACATTAATAGCGTGACATGAGAATGTTACATTAACTGGGGGATATGGGAGTGCTGTATCAACAGGGTGATATGGGAGTGTTACATTAACAGGGAGATATGAGAGTGCTGCATTAACAGGGGGATATGCGAGTGTTGTATTAACAGGGGGATATGAGAGTGCTGTATAAACAGTGAGATATGAGAGTACTGTATTAAATGGGGAATATGCGAGTGTTACATTAACAGCGTGACATGAGAATGTTACATTAACTGGGGGATATGGAGTGTTATATTAACAGGGTGATAAGAGTGTGTTACATTAACAGGGGGATATGAGAGTGCTGTATTAACAGGGTGATGTGAGAGTGTTGTATTAACAGGGTGATGTGAGAGAGTGTTACATTAGCAGGGTGATAAGGAAGTGTTAAATTCACGGGGGATATGAGAGTGTTACATTAACAGGGGGATATCAGAGTGTTGTATTAACAGGGGAATTTGAAAGTGTTACATTAACAGGGTGCAATGTGAGTGCTATATTAACAGTGTGATAGGAGACTGCTGTATTAACAAGGGGATATGCGAGTGCTGTATTAATAGGGTGATGTGAGAGTGTTACATTAACAGGATGATAAGAGTGCGTTTCATTAACAGGGAGTTATGAGAGTGTTATATTAACAGTGATATGAGAGTGTTACACTAATGGGGGATATGAGAGTGCTGTATTAACAGGGTTTTATGGGAGTGTTACATTAACAGGGGGATATGAGAGTGTTGTACTAACAGGGGGATATGAGAGTGCTGTATTAACAGGGGGATAACAGAGTGTCGTATTAACAGGGGAATGTGAGAGTGCTGTATTAACAGGGGGATATGAGAGTGTTGCATTAACAGGGGGATATGAGATTGCTGCATGAACGGGGATATGAAAGTGCTGTATTAAATGGGGAATATGCAAGTGTTACATTAACAGCATGATATGAAAATGTTACACTAACTGGGGAATATGGGAGTGTTGTATCAACAGAGTGATAAGAGTTTGTTACATTAACAGGGAGTTATGAGAGTGCTAACAGGGGGATGTGAGAGTGTTACATTAACGGGATATGAGAGTGCTGTATTAACAGGGTGATATGAGAGTTACATTAACAGTGGGTTATGAGAGTGTTGTATTAACAGAGGGTCATGAGTGTGTAACGTTAACAGGGTGATATGAGGATGTTCTATTAACAGGGGATATGAGAATGTTACATTACTGGGGGAATATGAGAATGCTGTATTAACAGGTGGATATGAGAGTGTTAAATTAACAGGGGATATGAGAGTGTTTCATTAACGGGGAATATGAGAATGCTGTATTAGCAGCGGGATATGTGTGTGCTGTATTTACAGGATGATATGAAAGTGTTACATTTACAGGGGAATATGAGAGTGTTGTATTAAAAGCATGTATTAACACGTTGATATGAGAGTGTTAGATTAGCAGGGGGATACGAGAATGCTGCATTTAGCTGGGGAATATGAGAGTTCTGTAATAACAGGAGGATATGAGCGTGGTAGAATAGCATTAACAGGGTGATAAGAGTGTGTTACATTAACAGGGGGATATGAGAGTGCTGCATTAACAGGGTGATGTGCGAATGTTACATTAGCAGGGTGATAAGAGAGTGTTAAATTCACGGGGGATATGAGAATGTTACATTAATGGGGGATATCAGAGTGCTGTATTAACAAGGGGATATCAGAGTGTCGTATTAACAGGGGAATGTGAGAGTGCTGTATTAACAGGGGGGATATGAGAGTGTTACATTAACAGGAGGATATGAGAGTGTTTCATTAATGGGGAATATGAGAATGCTGTATTAGCAGCGGGATATGTGTGTGCTGTATTTACAGGATGATATGAGAGTGTTACATTAACAGGGGAATATGAGAGTGTTGTATTAAAAGCATGATATGAGACTGCTGTATTAACAGGGTGATATGAAAGTGTTACATTAACTAGGGAATATCAGGATGTTACATTATCTGAGGGATACGACAGTGTTGTATTAGCAGGTGATAAGAGTGTTACATTAACGGGGGATATGAGAATGTTGTATTAACAGGATGATATGAGAGTGTTACATTAACAGGAGAAATATGAGAGTGCTGTATTAACACGTTGATATGAGAGTGCTATATTAACAGGGGATATGAGAGTGCTGTATTAACATGTTGATATGCGAGTGCCATATTAACAGGGGATATGAGAGTGCTGTATTAACACGTTGATATGAGAGTGTTAGATTAGCAGGGGGATATGAGTGTGCTGCATTTAGCTGGGGAATATGAGAGTCCTATAATAAGCAGGGGTATGAGCATGGTAGATTAACATGGTGATATGAGAGTATGACATTAACAGGTTGATATGAAAGTGTTACATTAACAGGGGGAGATGAGAGTGCCATATTTATAGTAGGAGATGAGAGTGCTATATTAACAGGGTGATAAGACAGTGTTACATTAACAGGTGAATATGAGAGTCCTGTATTAACAGGGTGATGTGAGAATGTTACATTAACCGAGGGATATGAGAGTGTTACATTAACAGTGGAATATGAGAGTGTTACATTACTAGGGTGATATGAGAGTGCTGTATTAACAGTGTGATGAGAGTGTTACATTAACTGGAAGATATGAGTGTGCTGTATTAACAGGATGATATGAGAGTGCTGTATTAACAGGGAGATATGACAGTGTTACATTAACAGGGGAATATGAGGGTGTTAAATTAATTTGGGATATAAGAATTCTGTCATAACAGTGGAATTTGAGAGTGGTATTTTTACAGGGGGAGCTGAGAGTGCTATATTAGCAGTGTGATATGAGAATGTTATATCAACAGGGGATATGAGAGTGCTGTATTAACAGGGGGAAATGAGAGTGCCATATTAACAAGGGGATATAAGAGTGTTATGTTAACAGGGTGATATGAGGGTGTTATATTAATGGGGGTTAGAGAGCGTTGTATTATCAGGGTGATGTAAGAGTGTTACATGAACAAGGTGAAATGAGAGTGTTGTATTAACAGTGGGATATGAGAGTGTTACATTAACAGGGTGATATGAAAGTGCTGTATTAAAAGGGAATATGAGAATGTTAACAGGGAATCTGAGAGTGTTGTATTAACAGGGGGATGCAGAGTCTTACATTAACAGGGGAATGTGAGAGTGCTGTATTAACAGGGTGATATGAGAGTGTGGAGAAAGTGAGGGCTGCAGATGCTGGAGATCAGAGCTGAAAATGTGTTGCTGGAAAAGCGCAGCAGGTCAGGCAGCATCCAAGGAGCAGGAGAATCGATGTTTCGGGCATAAGCCCTTCTTCAGGAATGAGGAAAGTGTGTCCAGCAGGCTAAGATAAAAGGTAGGGAGGAGGGACTTGGGGGAGGGGCGTTGGAAATGCGATAGGTGGAAGGAGGTCAAGGTGAGGGTGATAGGCCGGAGTGGGGGTGGGGGCGGAGAGGTCAGGAAGAAGATTGCAGGTGAGGAAGACGGTGCTGAGTTCGAGGGATTTGACTGAGATATGAGGGTGTCATATTAATGGGGGTTAGACAGCGTTGTATTATCAGGGTGATGTAAGAGTCTTACATGAACAGGGGAATATGAGAGTGCTGTATTAATGGGGGATATTAAAAATGCTGCATTAACTGGGTGATATGAGAGTGTTTCCGAACAGGGGGTTTGGAGTGTCACATTAACAAGGGGATATGAGAGTGCTGTATGGACAGGGGGATATGAGAGTTCAGTAATAACAGTGTAATATGAGAGTGTTGTATTAACAGGGAGATATAAGAGTATTGTATTAACAGGGGAATTTGAGAGTGTTGTATTAATAGGATGATAGAGTGCTGTATTAACAGGGGGATATGAAAGTGTTGCATTAACAGGGGGCTATCAGAGTGTTACATTAACAGGGAAATATGCGAGTGCTGTATTAACAGGGGAATATTAGAGTGCTGTATTAACAAGGGGATATGAGAGTGTTAACTTAACAGGGAGTCTGAGTGTGTTGTATTAATGGGGGAATGCAAGAGTTGTACATTATCAGGAGAATATGAGTGTTACATTAACAGAGGATGTGAGAGTGTTGTATTAACAGGGGGATATGAGAGTGTTGTATTCACAGGGGGATATGATAGTGCTATATTAAGAGGGTGATATGAGAGTGCTGCATTAACAGCGTGATATGACAGTGATTCATTAACGGGGGATGCGAGACGGCTGTATTAACGGTGATATTAGAGAGTTAAGTGTGATATGAGAGTGCTATATTAACAGGGGGAGATGACATTGCTG
Organism: Chiloscyllium plagiosum; assembly: GCF_004010195.1. Classification (NCBI taxonomy): domain Eukaryota; kingdom Metazoa; phylum Chordata; class Chondrichthyes; order Orectolobiformes; family Hemiscylliidae; genus Chiloscyllium; species Chiloscyllium plagiosum. The sequence continues at coordinate 18,186,058 of NC_057749.1, forward strand.
AATTACCGGGGGATATGAGAGTGTTATATTAACTGGGATATGAGAATGTTGTATTAACAGAAAGGTATGAGAGTGTTACATTAACGGAGATTATGACAGTGCTGTATTAGCAAGGGAATATGAGAGTGTTGTATTAACAGGAAGATATGAGAGTGCTGTATTTAAAGGGGGATATGAGAGTGTTAAATTAACAGGGAATCTGGGAGTGTTGTATTAACAGGGGGATATGAGAGTGTTAAATTCACAGAGGGATGTGAGAGTGTTGTATTATCAGGAAGATATGAGAGTACTGTATTTAAAGGGGGATATGAGAGTGTTAAATTAACAGGGAATCTGGGAGTGTTGTATTAACAGGGGGATATGAGAGTGTTGTATTCAGGGGATATGAGGGTGTTGTATTCACAGGTGGATATGATAGTGCTATATTAAGAGGGTGATATGAGAGTGTTTCATTAATGGGGGATATGAGAGGCCTGTATTAACAGTGATATTAGAGTGTTAAGTGTGATATGAGAGTGCTGTATTAACAGGGTATATGAGAGTGTTACATTAACAGAGGGAGATGACATTGCTGAATTACCAGAGGGATATGAGAGTGTTATATTAACTGGGGATATGAGAGCGTTGTATTAACAGGAAGATATGAGAGTGTTACATTAACGGGGGTTATGACTGTATTAGCAAGGGAATATGAGAGTGTTGTATTAACAGGGTGATATGAGAGTGTTGCATTAACAGAGGGATGTGAGAGTGTTGTATTAACAGGGTGATATGATAGTGCTGTATTTAAAGGCGGATATGAGAGTGTTAAATTAACAGGGAATCTGGGAGTGTTGTATTAACAGGGTGAAATGAGAGTGTTGCAATAACAGGGGGATATGAGAGTGCTGTGTTAACAGGGGGAAATGAGAATGCTGTATTAACAGGGGATATGAGAGTGTTACATTAATGGGGCGATATGAGAGTGCAGTATTAACAGTGTAATATGAGTGCTGTATTAACAGGGGGATATGAGAGTGCAATATTAACAGTTTAATATGAGAGTGCAGCATTAACAGGGGGATATGAGAGTGCTGTATTAACAAGGTGATGAGAGTGCTACATTAACAGGGAGACATTAGAGTGTTACATTAACAGGGGGATGTGAGAGTGTTGTATTAACAGGGTGATATGAGAGTGTTGCAATAACAGGGGGATATGAGAGTGCTGTGTTAACAGGGAGAAATGAGAATGCTGTATTAACAGGGGGATATGAGAGTGTTGCATTAACAGGGTGATATGAGAGTGTTACATTAACAGGGGAAGATAAGAATGTTACCTTAACAGGGGGATTTGAGAATTATGTATTAACACAGGAATAGGAGAGTGTCACATTAACGGGGGATATGAGGGTGTTGTACTAACGGTGATATAAGAGTGCTGTATTAAAATTAGATTAGATTAGATTACTTTACAGTGTGGAAACAGGCCCTTCGGCCCAACAAGTCCACACCGCCCCGCCGAAGCGCAAACCACCCATACCCCTACATTTACCCCTTACCTAACACTATGGGCAATTTAGCATGGCCAATTCACCTGACCTGCACATCTTTGGCCTGTGGGAGGAAACCGGAGCACCCGGAGGAAACCCACGCAGACACGGGGAGAATGTGCAAACTCCACACAGTCAGTCGCCAGAGGCGGGAATTGAACCCGGATCTCTAGCGCTGCGAGGCAGCAGTGCTAACCACTGTGCCACCGTGCCGCCCAATGGGGGATCTGAGAGTGCTGCATTAACAGGATGTTATCAGAGAGTTACATTAATAGCGGGTTATGAGAGTGTTCATTAGCAGGAGTATATGAGGGTGCTGTATTAATAGAGTGATATGAGAATGTTACATTAACAGGGTGATATGAGAGTTTTACACTAACAGGGTGATATGAGGATGATGTACTAACAGGGTGATATGAGAGTGCTGTATTAACAGGGGGATATGAGACTGCTGTATTAACATGGTGATATGAGGGTATTAACGGGGAATATGAGAGTGCTATATTAGCAGAGTATATGAGAGTGTTCATTAATTGGAGATATGGCAGTGTTGGAGTAACAGGAGGATATGTGAGTGTTACATTAAGAGGGGATATGAGAGTGCTATATTAACAGGGTGATGTGAGAGTGCTGTATTAACAGGGGGATATGAGAGGGTTATATTAACGGTGGGATAAATGAGTATTGTATTAACAGGGTGATATGAGAGTATTAGATTAACAGAGTGATGTGGAGTGCTGAACCAACTGGGTGATTTGAGAGTGCTGTATTAACAGGGTGATATGAGAGTGCTCTACTAACAGAATGATTTGAGGGTGTTACATTAACTGGAAGATATGCGAGTGCTGTACTAACAAGGTGATAAGAGAGTGTTACATTAACAGGGGGATATGAGGGAGTCATATTAACAGCAGGATATGAGAGTGCTCTATTAGCTGGGTGATATGAGAGTGCTGTATTAACAGGGTGATATGAGAGTGTTACATTACTGGGGGATGTGAGAGTGCTGTACTAACAGGGTGATATGAGAGTGTTACATTAACAGGGAGATATGAGAGGGCTGTATTAACAGCATGATATGAGAGTACAATATTAACAGGTGGTATGGAAGTGCTGTACTAACAGCGTGATAGGAGGGTGCTGTATTAAAATGGAGATATGAGAGTGTTACATTAACAGGGAATCTAAGAGTGTTGTATTAATGATGGGATGCAAGAGTCTTACATTATCAGGGAGATATGAGAATGCTGTATTAACAGTGGAATATGGGAGTGTTACATTAACATGGGGATATGGGAGTATTACATTAACATGGGGATATGGGAGTGTTACATTAACATGGGGATATGAGAGTGTTGTATTAACAGAGGGATATAAGGGAGTCATATTAACAGCAGGATATGAGAGTGCTCTATTAACTGGGTGATATGAGAGTGCTGTATTAACACGGTGATATGAGAGTGTTACATTAACAGGGATATATGAGAGTGCTGTATTAACAGGGTGATATTAGAGTGTTACATTAACGGGGATGTGAGAGTGCTGTATTGACAGGGGGATATGAAAGTGCTGTATTAACAGGGTGATATGAGAGTGCTGTATTAACAGGGTGATATGAGGGTCCTGTATTAAAAGGGGGATATGAGAGTGTTACATTAACAGGGAATCTAAGAGTGTTGTATTAATGATGGGATGCAAGAGTCTTACATTAATAGGGAAATATGAGAATGCTGTATTAAAAGGGGGATATGAGAGTGTTACATTTACATGGGGAAATGGGAGTGTTACATTAACAGGGGGATATGAGAGTGTTCATTAACAGAAGGATACGAGGGTGCTGTATTAACAGGGTGATATGAGAATGTATTATTAATGGAGGGATATGAGGGTGTTGTATTCACAGGGGAATATGAGGGTGCTGCATTAACAGCGAGATATGAGAGTGTTGTATTAACAGGGGAATATAAGGGTGTTGTATTAACAGGGAGACATGAGAGAGCTATATTAACAGGGTGATATGAGAGTGTTGTATTAGCAGGGAAATATGAGAGTGCTGTATTAACAGGGTATATGAAAGTGTTCCATTAACTGGGGATATGGCAGTGTTGTATTAATAGGAGGATATGAGAGTTTTACATTCAGAGGGATATGAGAGTGCTGTATTAATAGAGGAATATGAGAGGCTTATATTAACAGAGGGATATATGAGTATTGTATTAACAGGGTGATATGAGAGTATTAGATTAACAGAGTGATATGGAGTGCTGAATTAACAGGGGTATATGAGAGTACTGTATTAATGGGGGTTATGAGAGTGCTGCATTAACAGGGTGATATGAGAGTGCTCTACTAACAGAATGATTTAAGGGTGTTACACTAACTGGAAGATATGAAAGTGCTGTACTAACAGGGTGATAAGAGAATGTTACATTAACAGCAGGATATGAGAGTGCTGTACTAACAGGGTGATAAGAGAGTGTTACACTAACAGCAGGATATGAGAGTGCTATATTAACAGGGGAATATGAGAGTGCTGAATTAACGGGGGATATGAAAGTGCTGTATTAAAAGGGGGATATGAGAGTGTTAAATTAACAGGGAATCTGAGAGTGTTGTATTAACGAGGGGGTGCAAGAGTCTTACATTAACAGGGGATATGAGAAAGCTCTATTAACAGGGGGATATGAGAGTGCTGTATTGTCAGGGGGAAATGAGAGTGCTATATTATCAGGGGTATATGAGAGTGCTGTTCTGACGGGGTGATATGAGAGTGTTATGTTAACAGGGGGATATGATAAGTGCTGTATTAACAGGGGATCTGAGAGTGCTTTGTTAACAGGGTGATATGAGGGTGTTATATTAACAGGAGGATCTGAGAGTGCTTTGTTAACAGGGTGATATGAGGGTGTTGTATGAACAGGGTGGTATGAGACTGCTGTATTAACAGGGTGATATGAGGGTGTTGTATTAACAGGGTGATATGAGAATTTTGAGAAGATTTGTAGCTCAGGTTGATGTTCTGAATGTTGGTTTGCTCGCTGTTCATTTCCAGACGTTTTCATCACCCTACTAGGTAACATCTTCAGTGGGCCTCCAGGTGAAGCACTGCTGATAATTCCTGCTTTCTATTTGTATGTATGGGTTTCTTTGGGTTGGTGATGTCATTTCCTGTGCTGATGTCATTTCCTGCTGTTTTCTCTCTCAAGGATGGTAGATGGGGTCTAACGCGATGTGTTTGTTGATAGAGATCTGGTTGGAATACCATGCTTCTAGGAATTCTCGTGCATGTCTCTGTTTGGCTTGTCCTAGGATGGATGTGTTGCCCTAGTTGAAGTGGTGTTCTTCCTTATGTGTATGTAAGGATACTAGCGAGAGAGGGTCATGTATTAGCAGGGTGATAACAGTGTCCTGTTACTGCCTTATCCCAAACCCTTGATTCCACTATCCTTAAGAGCTCTATCCATCTCTTTCTTGAAAGTATCCAGAGACTTGGCCTCCACTGCCTTCTGGGGAAGAGCATTCCACACACCCACCACTCTCTGGGTGAAGACGTTTCTCCTCAACTCTGTTCTAAATGGCCTACCCCTTATTTTTAAACTGTGTCCTCTAGTTCGGGACTCACCCATCAGCGGAAACATGCTTCCTGCTTCCAGAGTGTCCAATCCTTTAATAATCTTATACGTCTCAATCAGATCCCCTCTCATCCTTCTAAACTCAAGTGTATACAAGCCCAGTCACTCCAATTTTTCAACATATGATAGTCCTGCCATTCTGGGAATTGACCTCATGAACCTACGCTGCACTCCCTTAATAGCCAGAATGTCCTTCCTCAAATGTGGAGACCAAAACTACACACAAAAGTCCAGGTGCGGTCTCACCAGGGCACTGGACAGCTGAAGAAGGACCTCTTTGCTCCTATACTCAATTCCTCTTGTTATGAAGGCCAGCATGCCATAGGCTTTCTTCACTGTCTGCTGTACCTGCATGCTTGCTTTCATTGACTGATGTACAAGAACACCCAGATCTCGTTGTCCTTCCCCTTTACCTAACTTGACTCCATTTAAATAGTAATCTGTCTTCCTGTTCTTGCCACCAAAGTGGATAACCACACATTTATCCACATTAAACTGCTTCTGTCATGCATCTGTCCACTCACCTAGCCTGTCCAAGTCATCCTGTATTCTCATAACATCCTCCTCACATTCACCCTACCACCCAGCTTTGTGTCATCAGCATATTTGCTAATATTACTTTTAATGCCTTCATCTATATCATTAATGTAGTCCCAGCACCGAACCTTGTGGTAACCCACTGGTCACCGCCTGCCATTCCGAAAGGGACCCGTTTATCACTACCCTTTGCTTCCTGTCAGCCAGCCAATTTTCAATCAAAGTCAATATTTTGCCCCCAGTACCATCTGCCCTAATTTTGCTCTCTAATGTCCCATGCGGGACTCTATCAAAGGCTTTCTGAAAGTCCAGGTACACTACATCCGCTGGCTCTCCCTTGTCCATCTTCATAGTTACACACTGAAAACATTCCAGAAGATTAGTCAAGCACGATTTCCCCTTCATAAATCCATGCTGATTCTGACCTCTCCTGTTACTGCTATCCAAATGAGTCATAATTTCATCTTTTATAATTGACTCCAGCATCTTTCCCACTATTGACGTCAGGTTAACTGGTCTATAATTCCCTGTTTTCTCTCTCCCTCCTTTCTTGAAAAGTGGGACAACATTAGCCACTCTCAATTCCATAGGAACTGATCCTGAATTTATAGAACATTGGAAAATGATTACCAATGCATCCACAATTTCTAGAGCCACCTCCTTAAGTACCCTGGGATGCAGATCATCAGGTCCCGGGGACTTCTCAGCCTTCAGACCTAACAGTCTATCCAACACCATTTCCTGCTTAATATAAACCCTTCAGTTCATCCATTACCCTAGGTGCTTCAGCCACTATTATATCTGGGAGGTTGCTTGTGTCTTCCCCAGTGAAGACAGATCCAAAGGACCTATTCAACTCTTCTGCCATTTCCTTGTTCCCCATAATAAATTCACCCAATTCTATCTTCAAGGGCCCGATTTTAGTCTTAACCATTTTTTTTCTTTGCACATACCTAAAAAAGCTTTTACTATCCTCCTCTATATTTTAGGCCAGTTTGCCTCCGTACCTCAATTTTTCTCCACGTATTGCGTTTTTAGTTATCCTCTGTTACTCTTTAAAAGTTTCCCAGTCCTCTGATTTCCTGCTCACCTCTGCTATGTTATACTTCTTCTCTTTTATCTTTATACAGTCCTTAACTTCCCTTGTCAGCCACAGCCACCCCTGACTCCCCTTCGGATCTTTCTTCCTCTTTGGAAAGGACCATCTGCATTATATCCAGAAATACCTGCCGTTGTTGTTCCACTGCCATCCCTGCTAGGGTATTGTACCATTGAACTTAGGCCTGCTCCTCCCATAGCTCCATAGTTCCCTTTGTTCAACTGCAATACTGACACATATCAGTGTGTTACATTAACTGGGGGGATTTGAGAATGCTGTATTAACAGGGGGATATGAGAGTGTTACATTAGCGGGGGATATGAGAGTTTTACATTAGCAGGATGATATGAGAATGCTGTACTAACAGGGTGACATGAGAGTGTTACATGAACAGAAGGATATGAGGGAGTTGTATTAACAACAAGATATGAGAGTGCTGTATTAACAGGGTGATATGAGAGTGTTACATTAACAAGGGATAAGAGAGTGCTGTATTATCTGGTGATATGAGAGTTTTACATTAACAGAGGGATATGAGGGAGTCGTATTAACAAGAGGATATGAGAGTGTTACATTAACAGGGGGATATGAGAGTGCTGAATTAACGGGGGATATGAAAGTGCTGTACTAAAAGAGAGATATGAGAGTATTAAATTAACAGGGAATCTGAGAGTGTTGTATTAATGGGGGATGCAAGAGTCTTACATTAACGGGAGATATGAGAGTGCTGTATTACAGGGTGATATGAGAGTGCTGTATTAACAAGGAGATATCAGAGTGTTTCATTAACAGGCAAATACGAGATTGCTGTATTAACAGGGTGATATGCGAGTGTTATATTAACAGGGTCATATCAGAGTTTTACACTATCAGAGTGATATCACAGTGTTGTATTAACATGGTGAAATGGGAGTGCTACATTAACAGGATGATGACCCTGTCTTCACAGAGATGTGTGGGCGTTGTACTAACAGGGTGACATGAGAGTACTATAACAGCTTCCCATGAGGGTATTGTACTTACAGGGTAATATTAACAGTATGATATGAGGGTGCTATACTAACAGCATGATATGAAGGTGTTGTACTAACAGGGTGATATGAGCGTGTTGTACTAACAGGGTAATCTGACGGTGTTGTACTAACAGGGTGATATGAAGGTGTTGTACTAACTGGGTGATCTGAGGGTGTTGTACTAACAGGGTGATATGAAGGTGTTGTACTAACTAGGTAATCTGAGGGTATTGTACTAACAGGGTAATCTGAGGGTGTTGTACTAACTGGGTGATCTGAGGGTGTTGTACTAACAGGGTGACATGAGGGTGTTGTACTAACAGGGTGACATGAGGGTGTTGTACTAACAGGGTGATATGAAGGTGTTGTAGTAACAGGGTAATCTGAGGGTGTGTACTAACTGGGTGATCTGAGGGTGTTGTACTAACAGGGTGATCTGAGGGTGTTGTACTAACAGGGTGATATGAGGGTGTTGTACTAACAGGGTGATCTGAGAGTGTTGTACTAACAGGGTGACATGAGGGTGTTGTACTAACAGGGTGACATGAGGGTGTTGTACTAACAGGGTGACATGAGGGTGTTGTACTAACAGGGTGACATGAGGGTGTTGTACTAACAGGGTGACATGAGGGTGTTGTACTAACAGGGTGACATGAGGGTGTTGTACTAACAGGGTGACATGAGGGTGTTGTACTAACAGGGTGACATGAGGGTGTTGTACTAACAGGGTGACATGAGGGTGTTGTACTAACAGGGTGACATGAGGGTGTTGTACTAACAGGGTGACATGAGGGTGTTGTACTAACAGGGTGATATGAGGAGTGAGGGTGTTGTGTTAATTTGGAGTGAGGGTGTTGTGTTAATTTGGAGTGAGGGTGTTGTGTTAATTTGGAGTGAGGGTGTTGTGTTAATTTGGAGTGAGGGTGTTGTGTTAATTTGGAGTGAGGGTGTTGTGTTAATTTGGAGTGAGGGTGTTGTGTTAATTTGGAGTGAGGGTGTTGTGTTAATTTGGAGTGAGGGTGTTGTGTTAATTTGGAGTGAGGGTGTTGTGTTAATTTGGAGTGAGGGTGTTGTGTTAATTTGGAGTGAGGGTGTTGTGTTAATTTGGAGTGAGGGTGTTGTGTTAATTTGGAGTGAGGGTGTTGTGTTAATTTGGAGTGAGGGTGTTGTGTTAATTTGGAGTGAGGGTGTTGTGTTAATTTGGAGTGAGGGTGTTGTGTTAATTTGGAGTGAGGGTGTTGTGTTAATTTGGAGTGAGGGTGTTGTGTTAATTTGGAGTGAGGGTGTTGTGTTAATTTGGAGTGAGGGTGTTGTGTTAATTTGGAGTGAGGGTGTTGTGTTAATTTGGAGTGAGGGTGTTGTGTTAATTTGGAGTGAGGGTGTTGTGTTAATTTGGAGTGAGGGTGTTGTGTTAATTTGGAGTGAGGGTGTTGTGTTAATTTGGAGTGAGGGTGTTGTGTTAATTTGGAGTGAGGGTGTTGTGTTAATTTGGAGTGAGGGTGTTGTGTTAATTTGGAGTGAGGGTGTTGTGTTAATTTGGAGTGAGGGTGTTGTGTTAATTTGGAGTGAGGGTGTTGTGTTAATTTGGAGTGAGGGTGTTGTGTTAATTTGGAGTGAGGGTGTTGTGTTAATTTGGAGTGAGGGTGTTGTGTTAATTTGGAGTGAGGGTGTTGTGTTAATTTGGAGTGAGGGTGTTGTGTTAATTTGGAGTGAGGGTGTTGTGTTAATTTGGAGTGAGGGTGTTGTGTTAATTTGGAGTGAGGGTGTTGTGTTAATTTGGAGTGAGGGTGTTGTGTTAATTTGGAGTGAGGGTGTTGTGTTAATTTGGAGTGAGGGTGTTGTGTTAATTTGGAGTGAGGGTGTTGTGTTAATTTGGAGTGAGGGTGTTGTGTTAATTTGGAGTGAGGGTGTTGTGTTAATTTGGAGTGAGGGTGTTGTGTTAATTTGGAGTGAGGGTGTTGTGTTAATTTGGAGTGAGGGTGTTGTGTTAATTTGGAGTGAGGGTGTTGTGTTAATTTGGAGTGAGGGTGTTGTGTTAATTTGGAGTGAGGGTGTTGTGTTAATTTGGAGTGAGGGTGTTGTGTTAATTTGGAGTGAGGGTGTTGTGTTAATTTGGAGTGAGGGTGTTGTGTTAATTTGGAGTGAGGGTGTTGTGTTAATTTGGAGTGAGGGTGTTGTGTTAATTTGGAGTGAGGGTGTTGTGTTAATTTGGAGTGAGGGTGTTGTGTTAATTTGGAGTGAGGGTGTTGTGTTAATTTGGAGTGAGGGTGTTGTGTTAATTTGGAGTGAGGGTGTTGTGTTAATTTGGAGTGAGGGTGTTGTGTTAATTTGGAGTGAGGGTGTTGTGTTAATTTGGAGTGAGGGTGTTGTGTTAATTTGGAGTGAGGGTGTTGTGTTAATTTGGAGTGAGGGTGTTGTGTTAATTTGGAGTGAGGGTGTTGTGTTAATTTGGAGTGAGGGTGTTGTGTTAATTTGGAGTGAGGGTGTTGTGTTAATTTGGAGTGAGGGTGTTGTGTTAATTTGGAGTGAGGGTGTTGTGTTAATTTGGAGTGAGGGTGTTGTGTTAATTTGGAGTGAGGGTGTTGTGTTAATTTGGAGTGAGGGTGTTGTGTTAATTTGGAGTGAGGGTGTTGTGTTAATTTGGAGTGAGGGTGTTGTGTTAATTTGGAGTGAGGGTGTTGTGTTAATTTGGAGTGAGGGTGTTGTGTTAATTTGGAGTGAGGGTGTTGTGTTAATTTGGAGTGAGGGTGTTGTGTTAATTTGGAGTGAGGGTGTTGTGTTAATTTGGAGTGAGGGTGTTGTGTTAATTTGGAGTGAGGGTGTTGTGTTAATTTGGAGTGAGGGTGTTGTGTTAATTTGGAGTGAGGGTGTTGTGTTAATTTGGAGTGAGGGTGTTGTGTTAATTTGGAGTGAGGGTGTTGTGTTAATTTGGAGTGAGGGTGTTGTGTTAATTTGGAGTGAGGGTGTTGTGTTAATTTGGAGTGAGGGTGTTGTGTTAATTTGGAGTGAGGGTGTTGTGTTAATTTGGAGTGAGGGTGTTGTGTTAATTTGGAGTGAGGGTGTTGTGTTAATTTGGAGTGAGGGTGTTGTGTTAATTTGGAGTGAGGGTGTTGTGTTAATTTGGAGTGAGGGTGTTGTGTTAATTTGGAGTGAGGGTGTTGTGTTAATTTGGAGTGAGGGTGTTGTGTTAATTTGGAGTGAGGGTGTTGTGTTAATTTGGAGTGAGGGTGTTGTGTTAATTTGGAGTGAGGGTGTTGTGTTAATTTGGAGTGAGGGTGTTGTGTTAATTTGGAGTGAGGGTGTTGTGTTAATTTGGAGTGAGGGTGTTGTGTTAATTTGGAGTGAGGGTGTTGTGTTAATTTGGAGTGAGGGTGTTGTGTTAATTTGGAGTGAGGGTGTTGTGTTAATTTGGAGTGAGGGTGTTGTGTTAATTTGGAGTGAGGGTGTTGTGTTAATTTGGAGTGAGGGTGTTGTGTTAATTTGGAGTGAGGGTGTTGTGTTAATTTGGAGTGAGGGTGTTGTGTTAATTTGGAGTGAGGGTGTTGTGTTAATTTGGAGTGAGGGTGTTGTGTTAATTTGGAGTGAGGGTGTTGTGTTAATTTGGAGTGAGGGTGTTGTGTTAATTTGGAGTGAGGGTGTTGTGTTAATTTGGAGTGAGGGTGTTGTGTTAATTTGGAGTGAGGGTGTTGTGTTAATTTGGAGTGAGGGTGTTGTGTTAATTTGGAGTGAGGGTGTTGTGTTAATTTGGAGTGAGGGTGTTGTGTTAATTTGGAGTGAGGGTGTTGTGTTAATTTGGAGTGAGGGTGTTGTGTTAATTTGGAGTGAGGGTGTTGTGTTAATTTGGAGTGAGGGTGTTGTGTTAATTTGGAGTGAGGGTGTTGTGTTAATTTGGAGTGAGGGTGTTGTGTTAATTTGGAGTGAGGGTGTTGTGTTAATTTGGAGTGAGGGTGTTGTGTTAATTTGGAGTGAGGGTGTTGTGTTAATTTGGAGTGAGGGTGTTGTGTTAATTTGGAGTGAGGGTGTTGTGTTAATTTGGAGTGAGGGTGTTGTGTTAATTTGGAGTGAGGGTGTTGTGTTAATTTGGAGTGAGGGTGTTGTGTTAATTTGGAGTGAGGGTGTTGTGTTAATTTGGAGTGAGGGTGTTGTGTTAATTTGGAGTGAGGGTGTTGTGTTAATTTGGAGTGAGGGTGTTGTGTTAATTTGGAGTGAGGGTGTTGTGTTAATTTGGAGTGAGGGTGTTGTGTTAATTTGGAGTGAGGGTGTTGTGTTAATTTGGAGTGAGGGTGTTGTGTTAATTTGGAGTGAGGGTGTTGTGTTAATTTGGAGTGAGGGTGTTGTGTTAATTTGGAGTGAGGGTGTTGTGTTAATTTGGAGTGAGGGTGTTGTGTTAATTTGGAGTGAGGGTGTTGTGTTAATTTGGAGTGAGGGTGTTGTGTTAATTTGGAGTGAGGGTGTTGTGTTAATTTGGAGTGAGGGTGTTGTGTTAATTTGGAGTGAGGGTGTTGTGTTAATTTGGAGTGAGGGTGTTGTGTTAATTTGGAGTGAGGGTGTTGTGTTAATTTGGAGTGAGGGTGTTGTGTTAATTTGGAGTGAGGGTGTTGTGTTAATTTGGAGTGAGGGTGTTGTGTTAATTTGGAGTGAGGGTGTTGTGTTAATTTGGAGTGAGGGTGTTGTGTTAATTTGGAGTGAGGGTGTTGTGTTAATTTGGAGTGAGGGTGTTGTGTTAATTTGGAGTGAGGGTGTTGTGTTAATTTGGAGTGAGGGTGTTGTGTTAATTTGGAGTGAGGGTGTTGTGTTAATTTGGAGTGAGGGTGTTGTGTTAATTTGGAGTGAGGGTGTTGTGTTAATTTGGAGTGAGGGTGTTGTGTTAATTTGGAGTGAGGGTGTTGTGTTAATTTGGAGTGAGGGTGTTGTGTTAATTTGGAGTGAGGGTGTTGTGTTAATTTGGAGTGAGGGTGTTGTGTTAATTTGGAGTGAGGGTGTTGTGTTAATTTGGAGTGAGGGTGTTGTGTTAATTTGGAGTGAGGGTGTTGTGTTAATTTGGAGTGAGGGTGTTGTGTTAATTTGGAGTGAGGGTGTTGTGTTAATTTGGAGTGAGGGTGTTGTGTTAATTTGGAGTGAGGGTGTTGTGTTAATTTGGAGTGAGGGTGTTGTGTTAATTTGGAGTGAGGGTGTTGTGTTAATTTGGAGTGAGGGTGTTGTGTTAATTTGGAGTGAGGGTGTTGTGTTAATTTGGAGTGAGGGTGTTGTGTTAATTTGGAGTGAGGGTGTTGTGTTAATTTGGAGTGAGGGTGTTGTGTTAATTTGGAGTGAGGGTGTTGTGTTAATTTGGAGTGAGGGTGTTGTGTTAATTTGGAGTGAGGGTGTTGTGTTAATTTGGAGTGAGGGTGTTGTGTTAATTTGGAGTGAGGGTGTTGTGTTAATTTGGAGTGAGGGTGTTGTGTTAATTTGGAGTGAGGGTGTTGTGTTAATTTGGAGTGAGGGTGTTGTGTTAATTTGGAGTGAGGGTGTTGTGTTAATTTGGAGTGAGGGTGTTGTGTTAATTTGGAGTGAGGGTGTTGTGTTAATTTGGAGTGAGGGTGTTGTGTTAATTTGGAGTGAGGGTGTTGTGTTAATTTGGAGTGAGGGTGTTGTGTTAATTTGGAGTGAGGGTGTTGTGTTAATTTGGAGTGAGGGTGTTGTGTTAATTTGGAGTGAGGGTGTTGTGTTAATTTGGAGTGAGGGTGTTGTGTTAATTTGGAGTGAGGGTGTTGTGTTAATTTGGAGTGAGGGTGTTGTGTTAATTTGGAGTGAGGGTGTTGTGTTAATTTGGAGTGAGGGTGTTGTGTTAATTTGGAGTGAGGGTGTTGTGTTAATTTGGAGTGAGGGTGTTGTGTTAATTTGGAGTGAGGGTGTTGTGTTAATTTGGAGTGAGGGTGTTGTGTTAATTTGGAGTGAGGGTGTTGTGTTAATTTGGAGTGAGGGTGTTGTGTTAATTTGGAGTGAGGGTGTTGTGTTAATTTGGAGTGAGGGTGTTGTGTTAATTTGGAGTGAGGGTGTTGTGTTAATTTGGAGTGAGGGTGTTGTGTTAATTTGGAGTGAGGGTGTTGTGTTAATTTGGAGTGAGGGTGTTGTGTTAATTTGGAGTGAGGGTGTTGTGTTAATTTGGAGTGAGGGTGTTGTGTTAATTTGGAGTGAGGGTGTTGTGTTAATTTGGAGTGAGGGTGTTGTGTTAATTTGGAGTGAGGGTGTTGTGTTAATTTGGAGTGAGGGTGTTGTGTTAATTTGGAGTGAGGGTGTTGTGTTAATTTGGAGTGAGGGTGTTGTGTTAATTTGGAGTGAGGGTGTTGTGTTAATTTGGAGTGAGGGTGTTGTGTTAATTTGGAGTGAGGGTGTTGTGTTAATTTGGAGTGAGGGTGTTGTGTTAATTTGGAGTGAGGGTGTTGTGTTAATTTGGAGTGAGGGTGTTGTGTTAATTTGGAGTGAGGGTGTTGTGTTAATTTGGAGTGAGGGTGTTGTGTTAATTTGGAGTGAGGGTGTTGTGTTAATTTGGAGTGAGGGTGTTGTGTTAATTTGGAGTGAGGGTGTTGTGTTAATTTGGAGTGAGGGTGTTGTGTTAATTTGGAGTGAGGGTGTTGTGTTAATTTGGAGTGAGGGTGTTGTGTTAATTTGGAGTGAGGGTGTTGTGTTAATTTGGAGTGAGGGTGTTGTGTTAATTTGGAGTGAGGGTGTTGTGTTAATTTGGAGTGAGGGTGTTGTGTTAATTTGGAGTGAGGGTGTTGTGTTAATTTGGAGTGAGGGTGTTGTGTTAATTTGGAGTGAGGGTGTTGTGTTAATTTGGAGTGAGGGTGTTGTGTTAATTTGGAGTGAGGGTGTTGTGTTAATTTGGAGTGAGGGTGTTGTGTTAATTTGGAGTGAGGGTGTTGTGTTAATTTGGAGTGAGGGTGTTGTGTTAATTTGGAGTGAGGGTGTTGTGTTAATTTGGAGTGAGGGTGTTGTGTTAATTTGGAGTGAGGGTGTTGTGTTAATTTGGAGTGAGGGTGTTGTGTTAATTTGGAGTGAGGGTGTTGTGTTAATTTGGAGTGAGGGTGTTGTGTTAATTTGGAGTGAGGGTGTTGTGTTAATTTGGAGTGAGGGTGTTGTGTTAATTTGGAGTGAGGGTGTTGTGTTAATTTGGAGTGAGGGTGTTGTGTTAATTTGGAGTGAGGGTGTTGTGTTAATTTGGAGTGAGGGTGTTGTGTTAATTTGGAGTGAGGGTGTTGTGTTAATTTGGAGTGAGGGTGTTGTGTTAATTTGGAGTGAGGGTGTTGTGTTAATTTGGAGTGAGGGTGTTGTGTTAATTTGGAGTGAGGGTGTTGTGTTAATTTGGAGTGAGGGTGTTGTGTTAATTTGGAGTGAGGGTGTTGTGTTAATTTGGAGTGAGGGTGTTGTGTTAATTTGGAGTGAGGGTGTTGTGTTAATTTGGAGTGAGGGTGTTGTGTTAATTTGGAGTGAGGGTGTTGTGTTAATTTGGAGTGAGGGTGTTGTGTTAATTTGGAGTGAGGGTGTTGTGTTAATTTGGAGTGAGGGTGTTGTGTTAATTTGGAGTGAGGGTGTTGTGTTAATTTGGAGTGAGGGTGTTGTGTTAATTTGGAGTGAGGGTGTTGTGTTAATTTGGAGTGAGGGTGTTGTGTTAATTTGGAGTGAGGGTGTTGTGTTAATTTGGAGTGAGGGTGTTGTGTTAATTTGGAGTGAGGGTGTTGTGTTAATTTGGAGTGAGGGTGTTGTGTTAATTTGGAGTGAGGGTGTTGTGTTAATTTGGAGTGAGGGTGTTGTGTTAATTTGGAGTGAGGGTGTTGTGTTAATTTGGAGTGAGGGTGTTGTGTTAATTTGGAGTGAGGGTGTTGTGTTAATTTGGAGTGAGGGTGTTGTGTTAATTTGGAGTGAGGGTGTTGTGTTAATTTGGAGTGAGGGTGTTGTGTTAATTTGGAGTGAGGGTGTTGTGTTAATTTGGAGTGAGGGTGTTGTGTTAATTTGGAGTGAGGGTGTTGTGTTAATTTGGAGTGAGGGTGTTGTGTTAATTTGGAGTGAGGGTGTTGTGTTAATTTGGAGTGAGGGTGTTGTGTTAATTTGGAGTGAGGGTGTTGTGTTAATTTGGAGTGAGGGTGTTGTGTTAATTTGGAGTGAGGGTGTTGTGTTAATTTGGAGTGAGGGTGTTGTGTTAATTTGGAGTGAGGGTGTTGTGTTAATTTGGAGTGAGGGTGTTGTGTTAATTTGGAGTGAGGGTGTTGTGTTAATTTGGAGTGAGGGTGTTGTGTTAATTTGGAGTGAGGGTGTTGTGTTAATTTGGAGTGAGGGTGTTGTGTTAATTTGGAGTGAGGGTGTTGTGTTAATTTGGAGTGAGGGTGTTGTGTTAATTTGGAGTGAGGGTGTTGTGTTAATTTGGAGTGAGGGTGTTGTGTTAATTTGGAGTGAGGGTGTTGTGTTAATTTGGAGTGAGGGTGTTGTGTTAATTTGGAGTGAGGGTGTTGTGTTAATTTGGAGTGAGGGTGTTGTGTTAATTTGGAGTGAGGGTGTTGTGTTAATTTGGAGTGAGGGTGTTGTGTTAATTTGGAGTGAGGGTGTTGTGTTAATTTGGAGTGAGGGTGTTGTGTTAATTTGGAGTGAGGGTGTTGTGTTAATTTGGAGTGAGGGTGTTGTGTTAATTTGGAGTGAGGGTGTTGTGTTAATTTGGAGTGAGGGTGTTGTGTTAATTTGGAGTGAGGGTGTTGTGTTAATTTGGAGTGAGGGTGTTGTGTTAATTTGGAGTGAGGGTGTTGTGTTAATTTGGAGTGAGGGTGTTGTGTTAATTTGGAGTGAGGGTGTTGTGTTAATTTGGAGTGAGGGTGTTGTGTTAATTTGGAGTGAGGGTGTTGTGTTAATTTGGAGTGAGGGTGTTGTGTTAATTTGGAGTGAGGGTGTTGTGTTAATTTGGAGTGAGGGTGTTGTGTTAATTTGGAGTGAGGGTGTTGTGTTAATTTGGAGTGAGGGTGTTGTGTTAATTTGGAGTGAGGGTGTTGTGTTAATTTGGAGTGAGGGTGTTGTGTTAATTTGGAGTGAGGGTGTTGTGTTAATTTGGAGTGAGGGTGTTGTGTTAATTTGGAGTGAGGGTGTTGTGTTAATTTGGAGTGAGGGTGTTGTGTTAATTTGGAGTGAGGGTGTTGTGTTAATTTGGAGTGAGGGTGTTGTGTTAATTTGGAGTGAGGGTGTTGTGTTAATTTGGAGTGAGGGTGTTGTGTTAATTTGGAGTGAGGGTGTTGTGTTAATTTGGAGTGAGGGTGTTGTGTTAATTTGGAGTGAGGGTGTTGTGTTAATTTGGAGTGAGGGTGTTGTGTTAATTTGGAGTGAGGGTGTTGTGTTAATTTGGAGTGAGGGTGTTGTGTTAATTTGGAGTGAGGGTGTTGTGTTAATTTGGAGTGAGGGTGTTGTGTTAATTTGGAGTGAGGGTGTTGTGTTAATTTGGAGTGAGGGTGTTGTGTTAATTTGGAGTGAGGGTGTTGTGTTAATTTGGAGTGAGGGTGTTGTGTTAATTTGGAGTGAGGGTGTTGTGTTAATTTGGAGTGAGGGTGTTGTGTTAATTTGGAGTGAGGGTGTTGTGTTAATTTGGAGTGAGGGTGTTGTGTTAATTTGGAGTGAGGGTGTTGTGTTAATTTGGAGTGAGGGTGTTGTGTTAATTTGGAGTGAGGGTGTTGTGTTAATTTGGAGTGAGGGTGTTGTGTTAATTTGGAGTGAGGGTGTTGTGTTAATTTGGAGTGAGGGTGTTGTGTTAATTTGGAGTGAGGGTGTTGTGTTAATTTGGAGTGAGGGTGTTGTGTTAATTTGGAGTGAGGGTGTTGTGTTAATTTGGAGTGAGGGTGTTGTGTTAATTTGGAGTGAGGGTGTTGTGTTAATTTGGAGTGAGGGTGTTGTGTTAATTTGGAGTGAGGGTGTTGTGTTAATTTGGAGTGAGGGTGTTGTGTTAATTTGGAGTGAGGGTGTTGTGTTAATTTGGAGTGAGGGTGTTGTGTTAATTTGGAGTGAGGGTGTTGTGTTAATTTGGAGTGAGGGTGTTGTGTTAATTTGGAGTGAGGGTGTTGTGTTAATTTGGAGTGAGGGTGTTGTGTTAATTTGGAGTGAGGGTGTTGTGTTAATTTGGAGTGAGGGTGTTGTGTTAATTTGGAGTGAGGGTGTTGTGTTAATTTGGAGTGAGGGTGTTGTGTTAATTTGGAGTGAGGGTGTTGTGTTAATTTGGAGTGAGGGTGTTGTGTTAATTTGGAGTGAGGGTGTTGTGTTAATTTGGAGTGAGGGTGTTGTGTTAATTTGGAGTGAGGGTGTTGTGTTAATTTGGAGTGAGGGTGTTGTGTTAATTTGGAGTGAGGGTGTTGTGTTAATTTGGAGTGAGGGTGTTGTGTTAATTTGGAGTGAGGGTGTTGTGTTAATTTGGAGTGAGGGTGTTGTGTTAATTTGGAGTGAGGGTGTTGTGTTAATTTGGAGTGAGGGTGTTGTGTTAATTTGGAGTGAGGGTGTTGTGTTAATTTGGAGTGAGGGTGTTGTGTTAATTTGGAGTGAGGGTGTTGTGTTAATTTGGAGTGAGGGTGTTGTGTTAATTTGGAGTGAGGGTGTTGTGTTAATTTGGAGTGAGGGTGTTGTGTTAATTTGGAGTGAGGGTGTTGTGTTAATTTGGAGTGAGGGTGTTGTGTTAATTTGGAGTGAGGGTGTTGTGTTAATTTGGAGTGAGGGTGTTGTGTTAATTTGGAGTGAGGGTGTTGTGTTAATTTGGAGTGAGGGTGTTGTGTTAATTTGGAGTGAGGGTGTTGTGTTAATTTGGAGTGAGGGTGTTGTGTTAATTTGGAGTGAGGGTGTTGTGTTAATTTGGAGTGAGGGTGTTGTGTTAATTTGGAGTGAGGGTGTTGTGTTAATTTGGAGTGAGGGTGTTGTGTTAATTTGGAGTGAGGGTGTTGTGTTAATTTGGAGTGAGGGTGTTGTGTTAATTTGGAGTGAGGGTGTTGTGTTAATTTGGAGTGAGGGTGTTGTGTTAATTTGGAGTGAGGGTGTTGTGTTAATTTGGAGTGAGGGTGTTGTGTTAATTTGGAGTGAGGGTGTTGTGTTAATTTGGAGTGAGGGTGTTGTGTTAATTTGGAGTGAGGGTGTTGTGTTAATTTGGAGTGAGGGTGTTGTGTTAATTTGGAGTGAGGGTGTTGTGTTAATTTGGAGTGAGGGTGTTGTGTTAATTTGGAGTGAGGGTGTTGTGTTAATTTGGAGTGAGGGTGTTGTGTTAATTTGGAGTGAGGGTGTTGTGTTAATTTGGAGTGAGGGTGTTGTGTTAATTTGGAGTGAGGGTGTTGTGTTAATTTGGAGTGAGGGTGTTGTGTTAATTTGGAGTGAGGGTGTTGTGTTAATTTGGAGTGAGGGTGTTGTGTTAATTTGGAGTGAGGGTGTTGTGTTAATTTGGAGTGAGGATGTTGTGTTAATTTGGAGTGAGGATGTTATATTAATGGGGAGCGATGGTATTGTATTAGAGGTGTGAGGATGTTGCATTAATGGGGAGTGAGTGTATTGTACTAATGGACAGTGAGGCTATTGTATTAATGGGGAGTGAGGATGTTGTATTAATGGGGAGTGAGGATGTTGTATTAATGGGGAGTGAGGGTGTTGTATTAATGGGGAGTGAGGGTGTTGTATTAATGGGGAGTGAGGGTGTTGTATTAATGGGGAGTGAGGGTGTTGTATTAATGGGGAGTGAGGGTGTTGTATTAATGGGGAGTGAGGGTGTTGTATTAATGGGGAGTGAGGGTGTTGTATTAATGGGGAGTGAGGGTGTTGTATTAATGGGGAGTGAGGGTGTTGTATTAATGGGGAGTGAGGGTGTTGTATTAATGGGGAGTGAGGGTGTTGTATTAATGGGGAGTGAGGGTGTTGTATTAATGGGGAGTGAGGGTATTGTATTAATGGCGAGTGAGGGTGTTGTATTAATGGGGAGTGAGGGTGTTGTATTAATGGGGAGTGAGGGTATTGTATTAATGGCGAGTGAGGGTGTTGTATTAATGGGGAGTGAGGGTGTTGTATTAATGGGGAGTGAGGGTATTGTATTAATGGCGAGTGAGGGTGTTGTATTAATGGGGAGTGAGGGTGTTGTATTAATTGGGAGACAGTATTATATTCAGGTGGAGATGTACAAGGATATAAACAGGGTGCTTATAATAGTGTCTGTGGAGAGGGAAATGTGAGAAGGTATGGACGTGGCCTAATCGAATTATGTTCATGCTATGTTATAGCATTGTATTCACGTGGGGATATGACAGACCTGTATTAACAGAATCATATATGGACAACTTTTTTTAACATGGTGATATGGTTGCATTATATTAATGTGGAGATATGACAGTGTATATAAATGGTGATGTGATCATATATATTACCATGATAAGACAGTTTTCCGTGAACATGGAGATATGTTCCTATGATGTTAATGGTCATATAATTGTCTTATATTAATAGTGGTATGATGGTGATGTGAGAGTATTATATTCGTGGTGATATCACGTTATTTAATGCCACCATGGTATGACAGTAGTATATTAATGGAATTATCATAGTGTCATATTATCACGGTAGCAAGGTATGTTTTTATATGAAAGTCAATATGACACTATAATATTAACGGTGAGATGATAGCTATATGTTAACATGATGATCTGACAGTGACATGTTAACATAGTGCTGTGAGAGTATTATATTAACTGTGCAATTATAGGATTGTATGAATGCAATGATCTGACAGTGATATATAAGTGGAGATATGTTTGTGTTGTACAGTACTAACAGTGAGATGATAGTGCTCAGATGGACCGTGATATCATTGTACTGTACTAATGGTGATATATCATAGCATTGTATTAGTCCCATCAGCAGCTCTGGTTACCATGAAGGACTCTCCTTCTCAATCTCTGTCCTCACCGAAGGCATGGTGACCCTTAGGTTAAACTCAACACTAGTCATCTCTCTCTCTCTCTCTCTAGTGAGAGCAGCCCTCTGGTCTGAAAGGTCTATGGCAATTTTACCCTTACCTTTATAATAACACTGTGATATCACAATATTGTTTTCACTGTGATATGACACACAGTCATGTAGGAGCATTATATTAACAGGATGATTGGACAGTCTTGCATTAATGATAATAATGATGTAATATATAATTTTAAATTAATGCAATGATATTACTGCTATCTAAAGGCAGTAGGAGTATATATAAGAGGGAAATCAGGAGGGCAAAAAGGAAACATCAGGTAACTTTGGCAAATACTGTTAAGGAGAATCCATTAAGGCCAAAAGGGTAACTCGGGAGCAAATTGAGCCCCTCAAAGGTCAGCAAGGTGGCCCTTGTGTGGAACAGCAGGAGATGGGGCAGATAATAAATGAGTATTTTGCATCAGTGTTTATTGTGGGGAAGATATAGAATGTGGGGAAATAGATGGTGACACCTTGAAAAATGTCCATATTACAGAGGAGGAAGTGCTGGATGTCTTGAAACGCATAAAAGTGGATAAATCCCCAGGACCTGATCAGGTGTACCCGAGAACTCTGTGGGAAGCTGGAGAAGTGATTGCTGGGTCCCTTGCTGAGAAATTTGTATCATTGATAGTCACAGGTGAGGCGCAGGAAGACTGGAAGTTAACTAACATGGTGCCACTATTTAAGAAAGGTGGTAAGGACAAGCCAGGGAATTATAGACCGGTAAGCCTGATGTTGGTGGTGGGCAAGTTGTTGGAGGGAATCCAGAAGGACAGGATGTACATGTATTTGGAAAGGCAAGGACTGATTAGGGATAGTCAACATGGCTTTGTGCGTGGGAAATCATGTCTCACAAACTTGATTGAGTTTTTTGAAAAAGGCTAGCACAGGGGACATTGCTTTAGGTTGAGGGTTGATAGATATAAGACAGATGTCAGAGGTATTTTCTTTATTCAGAGAGTAGTAGGGGTGTGGAATGCCCTGCCTGCAACAATAGCTATCTTGCCAACTTTAAGGGCATTTAAATGGTCATTGGATAAACAAATGGATGAAACTGGAATAGTGTAGAATACTTCGGATTGATTCCACAGGTCGGTGCAACATCGAAGACTGAAGGGCCTGTCTCAGTAACAAAGAGGATTGATGAGGGCAGAGCGGTGGACATGATCTATATGGACTTCGGTAAGGCATTCAACAAGATTCCCCATGGGAGACTGGTTAGCAAGGTTAAATCTCATGGAATACAGGGAGAACTAGCCATTTGGATACAGAACTGGCTCAAAGGTAGAAGACAGAGGGTGGTGGTGGAGGGTTGCTTTTCAGACTGGAGGCCTGTGACCAGTGGAGTGCCACAAGGATCGATGCTGGGTCCTCTACTTTTCGTCATTTATAGAAGGTGTTTGGTATGCTTTCCTTTATTGGTCAGAGTATTGAGTACAGGAGTTGGGAGGTCATGTTGCGGCTGTACAGGACATTGGTTAGGCCGCTGTTGGAATATTGCGTGCAATTCTGGTCTCCTTCCTATCGGAAAGGTGTTGTGAAACTTGAAAGGGTTCAGAAAAGATTTACAAGGATGTTGCCAGGGTTAGAGGATCTGAGCTACAGGGAGATGCTGAACAGGCTGGGGCTGTTTTCCCTGGAGCATCGGAGGCTGAGGGGTGACCTTATAGAAGTTTTTTAAATCATGAGGGGCATGGATAGTGTAAATAGACAAGGTCCTTTCCCTGGGGTGGGGCAATCCAGAACTGGAGGTCGTAGGTTTAGGGTGAGAGGGGAAAGATATAAAAGGGACCTAAGGGGCAACCTTTTCCCACAGAGGGTGGTGCATCCGTGGAATGGGCTAGCAGAAGAAATGGTAGAGGCTGGTACAATTACAGCATTTAAAAGACATCCGGGTGGATATATGAATGGGAAGGGTTTGGAGGGATATGGGCCAGGTGCTGGCAAATGGGATCAGATTAGGTTAGGATATCTGGTCGGCATGAACGAGTTAGACCGAAGGGATTCCTGTTGAAGGGCTTTTGCCCAAAACATCGATTTTTCTGCTCCGCGGATGCTGCCTGAACTGCTGTGCCTTTCCAGCACCACTCTAATCTTGACTCTGATCTCCAGCATCTGCAGTCCTCACTTTCACCGAATTGGACCGAAGGGTCTGTTTCCGTGATGTACATCCCTATGATTCTGTGACTCTAAAACTTGTTTTGTTTCAATAAATCACAACTCTTGGTCCATCTGCCAATGAATTCTTCAGATCGTTGGGATAGTTTTTACCAGTCACACCTTGAGCACCAGCTCTACCTCACTCCAGCTCCTTCCATTAAAGGTTTCCAAAATCGGAGCAACTTTCTCCCACCTGGACCTTAATGCCACTGCGTAAGACATCAGGCTCTACATGGGGATTCTACATTCCCATTGTGATCCCATTCCCTTGCCCTTGGAGGATCAGCAGAGTGCACACAGTCCTGATGTTTTAGAGTCAATATTTTGCGTCTGGTGACTGATCATCAGAACAGATATTCTGAAATGTTAACTCTGCTTTTTTCCTACTGATTCTGACAGACCTGCTGAGTTTCTCCAGCAATTTCTGATTTTGTTGTTAGTTTCCAAGCCCACACCTGAATGCATTCAAACTGCCAGTTTTCCCCACAGTTGAGATAACTAGATAATTATCCTGTCAGTACTGGCTGACATTGATTTAATTTTCATAATTTCTAAGATGGAATTATTTTTCCACTCGGTGCCTTTTTCTGGAGAAATATTTTTAAAATTTAATTGTGGCACTTTATTATAGTTCGCTGAAGAGTCAGAGAGTCACAGAACACGGATCAGAGCCATCGGCCCAACTCATCCAAAGTTTCTTAAACTGAACTAGTCCCATTTACCAGCATCTGGCCCATATCCCTCTAAGGTTAGGAGAGTGCAGTGCGCACTGTCCTGATATTTTAGAGTCAATGTTTTGTGTCTGGTGACTGATCATCAGAACATTCCTGATGAAGGGCTTATGCCCAAAATATCAACTCTCCTGCTCCTCGGATGCTGCCTGACCTGCTGTGCTTTTCCAGCACCACACTTTCAACCCATATCCCTCTAAACGTTTCCTATCCAATGCTTATCCATGTACCATCCAATGCCTTTTAAATGTTGTAATTGTATCTGCCTCTACCACTTCCTGTTGCAGCTCATTCCACATATGCCCACAGTTTTTAAATACGCTTTTTTACTGAACAAAATAGCCTCCGTAGGCTGTCTGCTGAGAGTCCTGAAGTAAGTGACATTCCAGTTCCAACTCACTGGCTGACCCCAGGATGCCCAGAGGCACTGTGTAAGCCTGCAGTGTGGCT
>NC_057749.1:18210697-18211629 GCF_004010195.1 Chiloscyllium plagiosum
GGGTCAATGGATGAGTAGTTAAACTGAAACAAGAGATTGACAGCAGTCTTGTTCCGTGAGCATGATGGGCTGAATCACCTCAGTCTGCACCCTGGCGTTTCTGACATTCTGTACAGCATGTGCTCCCCATGCGTTCAGCCTGCATCCCCTCACCTCCTCAAGTTACAGAATGACACAGTGAGAGACCAGAATCAACTGCATCTGACACTCGGTGCAACAGTCTGTCATAAAAGATATCAGTCAATTGGGCAGATTGAGTGATTCACAGCTTTGTATTTCAATATGAACCAATGCACAGTGACAGCAGGGAGAGGACATAGACAATAACTTATCTGTTGTCAATCTCCTGTCTGAAGGGGTCAGTTATGAACTATGTGACTGGGTTAATGAGGTTAATAATGGGCCATGTCCTCTCTGTCTATCTGCTCCACTGCATTCTGTGTTTACAGGCTGGGAACATGTGTCAATACTAAATGCTGGAACTCTCTCTCTCTCTCTCTCTCTCTCTCTCTCTCTCTCTCAATGTTGCTGCATTCTCTGTCCCAGGGTCATATTGAGAAACAACGCAATGTGTCCGCAGCCTGCCAGAGTCTGTGACGGTCAGGATCACTGAGGGACACCGCGACTCACTGCCACAGTGTGCGATGATGGGGGAGAGGAGCACAGGGTCAAGTCAGACTGACCTGTCCTCTCCAACTAAAGATGGCTGTATTCCCCATGAACACACTCCATGGAGACTGGCGATGGGTTTCCGATATCCTGGCAAACCCTCTCCCCACGGTCTCCAGAAACAGGAACTGCTGTCGGGTGGTGGTGGTTGGGGGTGGAGAGACGGAGGGAGAGGTCTGAGGAGGAGCAGGGGGTGAGGAGGGGTGTGTGTGAGGGAGTGGGGGTGTGTGTGACGGGGTGGAGTGTGTGTGGGGGTGTGTGTG
>NC_057749.1:18212968-18230697 GCF_004010195.1 Chiloscyllium plagiosum
GAATGAGGTGGGGCAGTGAGGTATTGTGGGGAATGTGGTGGGGGAATGGGGTATTGTTGGGAATGGGCTGGGGCAGTGGTATATTCTGGTAATTAATGCAGTTTGGGAGCAATTCCATCAAATCTGCTTGATTGACTAAGTTCTCTGAACAAGATTCAAAATCTGGGGGATAATCTGTGCATATGGGGAGAAGGCAGGAGAATGGGGCTGAGGAACATATCAGCCAGGCTGAAGGGGGAGCAGAACTGATGGGCCGAATATCCTAATTCTGCTCCTCTGTCTTATGGAACATCATTGCCGATTGCACCTTAATGCTGTCCGTGTATCAGGAAGTCGCTTGGACAAGTGGAGTGTGTGTGTGGATTCATATCCATCCCATGGAACCTCTCGCCGGTGTCCCTTTCCCTAAAATCATCATCCTCAGTTTCAAAACCATGGCTAATCCCAACAAGTGACGAAGAGAATTGTGGAATAAACAGCTGTTTTAAAGGATTTCTGTCCCTTATATTGCAGGGCAGTTCAGCAGAGACTGGGTCTGAGATTAGAGAGACACCAACGACTGAAGATTTTCCACTACGGGATCAAGGACATTGACAGTGGTGCTAACACGGACAGTGTGTGCTTGGAACCCTGTGCCAGCTGTATGGATATCATGTTCTGGAGAGAGTGATCAGACTGACAGGGGATGTTATAAGAGTGTTATAGGATTGTATAAACTTTGATGAAGTAAAGAAGGAGAAACCGTTTCTACAGGCTGGTGGGTCAGGAACATCATGGACGCCAGTTTAAGATAACTATCTGAAAAAGAGAGGCACATGTGAATTTATTTGAATCAGTGAGTTGCTGAGATCGGAAAGGAGCACATTCACCGGGAACATTCACAAAGGGACTGGGAAAAACAAGTGAAAAGGAAGAAGATAAATGCTTACGTGAAGTAGAGGGTTAAATATACTGAGCATGTGCATAAGGACTTGGAGTTGATGTCTGAGTTTGAGAGGTGCTCCCCACCCCCTCCTCACCCATTCCCCACCACCTCCTGACCTCCTTCCATGTCTTACCTTCAATAAACCTTGTGCATGTTCACTGCCAAGAGGGTGAATCTGATTTATTCCCCTATGGATAGAGCAGGGCAGTGAGACTGGATAGCACTTTGAGGGCCACTATGGAAATAATGGGCCAAATGGTCTCTTACGATACTGGAGGATTGAAGGGATTCCAATTCAAAATGCTGGTGGCCAATGCCCTATAAAATCTATAAACAGAGAGAGTTTGGGATGGTACAAAAATCTGCTGTAAACTTTTAATTATTAAAGGTAGGGATGTGTAAACATTGTGTCTTTTTTATTTTTGAGAGACAGAGAGATGTGTTCTTGTTCTCCCCAGTAGTAGCTTCCTGTTCTCTGCAGTAAAAATATCCAGTTTAAACTTGAAGAAAACCAGTTACTTCCACTGCAGGAATTAAATGAATGAATTAATGATTTTATTGCTATATGTACTTTTACAGTGAGAAAAGCAGGAAAATACAATGAAAAGCTTTTCCACTGTCACCATGATCCAGCTCCATTTTAAATAGTTTTAAGAATAAGAAAATAATAGAAGGGTCTATCTTAAAGAGTGTCCATCTGTTGTGAGCTGTAGCTTGTGAATTGATAAATCAGAGACATTTTCCAACTGAATCAGTTGCTCCGTACTTATAAACCAGCAGAAGCTTCAAGAAAGGTTGAAGAATGATCATCTCAACATCAGAACTGGGAAGCGAAGAACATTAACAGTTTTCTCAGCCTCTGCCATTAATCTATTTCCCTGACTGATGGTCTGTTTGTGTGTAAGGGAGAGTTTCTGAGGGGATTACAGCTTTAGTTAGTGCTGTTACATACCAGTTGTTTCCATTTAGCTTATAAATATTTAATAATTATAATTAGATTATAACTATTTTTGTTATTTCATCTGGAAACCATCTACCAACATTTCTATTAACATTGGTCTGAAAGTCAAGGAAATTGGGGAATGGTGTATTCCTTTTAAATAGATCTTTAATATTTGGTACAATTCTGAGAACAATGGGGTTTGATTTATAGTTTGCTATCCAGTGGTTCATTACAGAAGCCCAAAACATTAGAATGGAAATCAACCCATTTCCTTCAGTGAATTCTGGAAAAACAAATGGTGGAAAATTTCCTCTTGCTATTTCTCTGTTTAATTAAAACTGGAATTCCTCTGGGATGTGGCATGGAGCCTCACGGCTGTAACGAACATTAGATCTGTCTCCATTTGATGCTTGGGAATGCAAACTTTTGATTTATTTCTGAGGCTCATCCAGATCAGCAATAATCCTCAGGGAAATAAAATCCAACCATTGTAACAATCTCAGTCAACACAACACAACAACAGGCCAGGGACAGCACAGGGTTAGGTATAGAGTAAAGTTCCCTCTACACTGTCCCCCATCAAACACTCCCAGGACAGGGACAGCACAGGGTTAGATATAGAGTAAAGCTCTCTCTACATATAAAGCTCCCTCTAGATATAGAGTAAAGCTCCTGGCTGATAGGAAACAAAGGGTAGTGATAAATGGCTCCATTTCGGAATGGCAGGCAGTGACCAGTGGGGTACCGCAGGGATCCGTGCTGGGACCGCAGCTTTTTACAATATATGTTAATGATATAGAAGATGGTATCAGCAATAACATTAGCAAATTTGCTGATGATACAAAGCTGGGTGGCAGGGTGAAAAGTGATGAGGATGTTAGGAGATTACAGGGTGACCTGGACAAGTTAGGTGAGTGGTCAGATGCAGGGCAGATGCAGTTTAATGTGGATAAATGTATGGTTATCCACTTTGGTGGCAAGAACAGGAAGGCAGATTACTACCTCAATGGAATCAATTTATGTAAAGGGGCAGTACAGAGAGATCTGGGTGTTCTTGTACACCAGTCAATGAAGGTAAGCATGCAGTACAGCAGGTAGTGAAGAAGGCTAATAGCATGCTGGCCTTAATTCCTCTTGTTATGGAGTATAGAAGCAAAGAGGCACTTCTGCAGCTGTACAGGGCCCTGGTGAGACCACACCTGGAGTACTGTGTGCAGTTCTGGTCTCCAAATTTGAGGAAAGACATTCTGGCTATTGAGGGAGTGCAGCATAGGTTCACGAGGTCAATTCCTGGAATGGCGGGACTACCTTACACTGAAAGACTGGAGCGACTGGGCTTGTATACCCTTGAGTTTAGAAGACTGAGAGGGGATCTGATTGAGACATATAAGATTATGAAAGGATTGGACACTCTGGAGGCAGGAAACATGTTTCCACTGACGGGTGAGTGCCGAACCAGAAGACACAGCTTAAAAATACGGGGTAGGCCATTTAGGACAGAGATGAGGAGAAACTTCTTCACCCAGAGACTGGTGGCTGTGTGGAATGCTCTGTCCCAGAGGGCAGTGGAGGCACAGTCTCTGGATTGACTTAAGAAAGAGTTGGATAGAGCTGTCAAAGATAGTGGAATCAAGGGTTATGGAGATAAGGCAGGAAGAGGATACTGATTAAGGATGATCAGCCATGATCATATTGAACGGTGGTGCAGGCTCGAAGGGTTGAATGGCCTACTCCTGCACCTATTGTCTATTGTCTACACTGTCCCCCATCAAACACTCCCAGGACAGGGACAGCACAGGGTTAGATATAGAGTAAAGCTTCCTCTACACTGTACAGTAACTGCTGAACTTACAGGGATATCCAGCATTGAGGGAGAATTCTTTCTGTCTGCACTGACCTTGGCTAGCTTCTGGAAACAGAAGCCAGGAGTCAGCCTGATTGTAACGGCCAGTGTCTCTTTATCGGGGAAATATGAACTGATGAGGCTGGCACATTGATTCATATCAATGGTTTATCTTGGCCGAGTGTATGTTTATGTACTACAGCCGTCACTCACTCCCTCAAAAGTGCTGATGTTCCTGTAAATATCTCCTACAATAAACCTGAGGCTGTAAACTTTTAGAAGGAAACAAATGGTTTATTGATTATGCCTTTCCCCTATGGCTGCAGCCTGTGACTTATTGACTGTCAGTGGATGCCAGTTCACATTGCCCATCAGTGTGAGGGCACCACTCTGACAGTCTGCAGAGAGAAAATTAAAAAGATCCACAAATTTCAGCCTCCTTTGTCCAGATAACAGCCCATTATTATCAAGAGTAAAGATCTGACAGTGTGACCCCATTCTATTCCTGGCCTGGGAATGTTTGATGGGGGACAGTGTAGAGAGAGCTTTACTCTGTATCTAACCCCGTGCTGTCCCTGTCCTGGGGGTGTTGATGGGGACAGTGTAGAGGGAGTTTTACTCTGTATCTAACCCTGTGCTGTCCCTGTCCTGGGAGTGTTCTGTTAGTGACAGTAATTAGTGACAGTAACTGGTTACTGATGATTATTGGTTAGTGACTGTAATCGGTTAGTGACAGTAAATAGTTATTGATGGTAATTGGTTAGTGATGGCGATCATTTAGTGACACTTATTCATTATTGGTAGTAATCAGTCAGTTACTGCAGTTTATTGTGGTAATAATTGATTATTGAGGTGCATTTTGTGTTGATGCTTATTTTGACCTCTGTCCAAGAACCCTGTGTAGGTGTCAGTGTCGACAGACTGAACAAACCATTTCACTCCGTATGTGTGTGTGTGTGCTGGAAGCATTAGCAAGCAGATCACAAGAGAATCCCATAAGGGAAGGCTTGGCAGCACATTGGAACCACTGATGATGTCACACCATTCTGCTGTTTGCTTATACCTTGTTCCTTGGAAATCAAACCTGTTTCATTTCAGGGATTTCTGTGATGTGGGAGGGTTTTGGTGATGAACTGTCAAGACTCACTGTCAATATCTTTCTGAAATTAAGCATAAATTGTGGAATGATCACTTGGGCTGAGTAAAGTACAAGTGCTGAAACTGTGATCTGTTACTTCCAGTTCTATTAGGAGCTTCACAAGAGATTCCATTGTCTGTACTAGCCTGGGCCATCAGGTTCAGATGACATTCCAGGGATAAAGGGTTGGGAGCTCCACACTTGTTATTGAGCAGAGAATGTGACCCAGAGTCAGGGATATAAATCTGGAGCAAGCTTCAGGCAGCTTTTTCCTGGATTCCTCTTATTCTGTTCTCGATAGTAAATGGAGTGCTTCAGTGCAGAGGGATCTGGGTGTCCTTGTGTATGAATCACAGAAAACTGGCAAATAGGTACAGTAGGTGATAAGGAAGACAAATGGAATTTTGGCATTTATTGCTGAAGGAGTAGAGTTTAAAAGTAGGGAAATGTTGCTAGACTGTACAAAGCATTGACGGGAACTCCCAAACACTGAGAGTACTGTGTACAGTTTTGGTCTCTTTATTTGAGGAGGCATGTAGTTTCATTGGAGGCAGTTCAGAGGTTGATTGACTCCAGATATGAGGGGTTTGCCTTATAAAGGGAGATTGAGCAGTTTAGGCTGATAATGTCTGGGGTTTAGAAGAACGAGAGGGGATCTAATTGAGGGCAATAAGATGATAAAGAGGGATTGACTAAACAGACATGGAGAGGATGGTTCCTCATATGAGGCAATCTAGAATGCCAAGTTACAGTTTTAGGATAAGGGGCAGCGGAGTTTCAACAGAGATGGGGAGAAATGACTTCTCCAGCAGTCACCTCTCACTAATGACAGGGTGGGACTACGGCAAGTGACTATCTCGCTGGGTGAGAGTGAGCTGGGTAGGGTAGTTTCACCGAATGAGTAATAAATTAGGGAGGAAGATGAGGGAGCCTGAGATTGACCCAACTCATTGTGTTCCTGAGTCTGCCTCCTCTGTTTGAGAGTGACAAACTCAGCTCCATCACAATGTTAAAACAGAGACGCTTCATAAAAGACAGTTTCCTCCCTGCCTAGCTGGTTTGGACTGAGGCCACAATCCTCACTGAATCCCAATGTTCACAGTTTCCTTTAAACCTGCAACAGAATGTGAGAGGTTTGAGATACTGTAGAATGACCATTGTGGTGCATTGACTGACTGGGCAGCTACATCATCCTGTAACCTGGAACTGAATGGCTCACTTGCAATATCTGGAGGGACAGAAAGTTAGATCGAGTACAATTTGTTATCTCTCAATAACACATAACAATGAATCAGTGATGTAGAAATGGTGGGCAATACTTCAGACAATTAGCGCAGAAGAATGTGTTGTTGCACAGACTGAGTCCCAAAGTGTGGCGCTAGGAAAGCACAGCAGGTCAAGCAGCATCCGAGGAGGAGCAGGAGAGTCAACGTTTCGGGCATAAGCCCTTCATCAGGAATGTGTGAAGAGCTTATGCCTGAAACATTGATTCTCTTGCTCCTCGGATACTGCCTGACCTGCTGTGCTTTTCCAGCACCACACTCTTTGATTCTGATCTCCAGCATCTGCAGTCCTCGCTTTCTCCTGTTGCACAGACTGAGACCAATATATCACACAGTACGGGAGCACATTAGTCTCGAACAGAGCTGGGTTGTACCAATCTGCAACAGAAAGTTTATCAACGTTATCACAGTGAGTTTGACCAAGTTTGACTGAGAATCTGTATAAGGCCAAACCAATTGAGTCCAGTTAGCCTGAGGAATTGAATCGCACACCCAGTATTCTAGATCAATTTACCATACTCTGGGGTTATCCAGAACAACATGTGAACAGAAGACCATTGTTTCACAAAATGAAGACTGAGCTTGGAAAAGTCAAGGGCAATATTTCTGATCAAGAACATTGCAAATGTCAGAAATGCCTCACGTTGGGCTATTTGGGAATTTGTTCTTCATTCTCCCTGAGGGAAGTAAAATCTCCCATTGACAGCGGGAGACCTCACAAGTGTTCAAAGAATGGAACCTTTCTTTAATTATTGTTTCATCAATCCCATCCATTGAAGGCAGACAAATGGACACATGCAGACGCCCAATGGAACAAACTGTAACACACAGACACACACAGGAACAAAAACATTGAGACACAAACATACATACACGCCAACACAGTAATACACACTAACATGAAAACACATAGCCGTACATACACTATATTAATCCACAATCTCATGCAGGCCAAGGGTCAGAATAACATTTTCTTTTTCAGGAATTCCTGAAGAAGGGCTTATGCCCGAAATGGTCGATTCTCCTGCTCCTTGGATGCTGCCTGACCTGCTGCGCTTTTCCAGCAACACATTTTTCAGCTCATAACTCCCAATATAATTTATTTGACAGATATAAAAGAGGAAGAGATTTGAGTTTGGTTATTCTTGTCCCAGTGACAGTTTGTTAACTTGAAAACCAGGTCCAACAAGATGACTTTGGCAAGCAAAACAAAGGTTCCTGACATCACTGCTCCTCCAATCACAGGTCCCCTTTCTTTCGCCCTGACTGCTCCTCCAATCACAGGTCCCCTCTCTCTCGTCCTCACTGCTCCTCCAATCACAAATCCCCTCTTTCTTGCCCACACTGCTCCTCCAATCACAGGTCCCCTCTCTTTTGACCTGACTGCTCCTCCAATCACAGGTCCCCTCTCTCTCGTCCTCACCGCTCCTCCAATCACAGATCTCCTCTCGCGTCCTCCCTGCATCTCCAATCACAGGTTCCGGCTTAGAAGAACCAGGAGGGTCTTCCAATCAAACTCTGCCTTGCTTCCCCAATCTCAAAAATTTCAATCTAGATCTCAGCAATTCTTCTGACCAAGGAAGGCCTGCCCCATGAAGGCGTATGGTCCAGGGATGATCTTCATGAAATGTTCATCTCTACCTTTCCTTTCTCACCAGCCATCTCTGATGTTTTGAGCGCAAATTCATTCGTTATCCCTGTGTAGTTTAGAATTCATGGAGATACACAGTAACACACAATAACTCACAGACACATAGTAACACACAGATACAGAGTAACATACATAATAACACACTCAATAACACACAAACACAGAGTAACACACACACAATAACACAGTAACATGTAGGCACAGAGTGTGAAGGTCTCTGACTCTGAGTTGGGGACTATGAGAGTGGTTTGGATGGCCCTTGTCAGCATTGATACTAACGTTCAGTTGAGAGAGGGGGGGTTGATGTGTTCTTGTGCTTGATGTGCCTATTAATAAACACCGATGTTATTGTGTGTTAATAATCACTGTGCGCTTTATTAACTGCTCTCTCCAGCTGGCCTGCTACCTTCAATGGCTGGCTCACATATCCCTCAGCTCACTCTGCTCCTGCACTCCCTTTACAATCGAGTGTATTATCTCCCCTCACACCTATCCACACTAACGTTACCTGCCACCTATCTGCCCAGGCCACAAACATGTGTATACCCCCTTGGAGTTCCACACCTTAGTTTACAATGTTACCAAGTTTTATATCATCTGAAAACTTTGCAATTGGCCCTGCACACCAAGATCATTAATTTATCTCAGAAAAAGTAAAGATCCCAATACCTACCCTGAGGAACCCTATTAAAGACCTTCCTCCAGCTTGTAAAATATCCATTGACCACGCCACTCTGTTTCCTATTACAGAGCCAATTTTGTATCCATATTGCTACTGACCCTTTTATTCTGTGACCTATGACCTTGTTCACAAGTCTGTTGTGTGGCATTGTGTCAAACCAAAATATACACATCCATGCACACGTGTTTACATACCCATGCACGTATACACAATTATAAACACACACAAGGACACACTTGCACACACATGTGGATATATATACATACACACGTGAACATATATGCACACACGTGGACATATATACACACATGTACACACACTCATATATACACCCACACACACACGGACAGATATACACACACACCTAAAACACACGTATAATATGCATGCACATACACACACACATATATATAATATGCACACACACATGTATAATATGCACACACATACACACACATGTATAATATGCACACACATACACACACTTGTATAATATGCACAGACTTGTATAATATGCACAGACACACACACACACATATAAAGACAAGTAGGACTGGACATTATGCTGGTGATTTGCTTCCACTGGAACACCATAGAGCAGGCGTTGGAGTTCGAGCTGATGAATAGGAAACCAGTAAATCCACCTTTATTATGTAACGGTCACTTGCAAATCCTATTGCACATAGTAAGTAAAAGATCTTTAGTAAAAAGTCATGCTGTTGTCCCCAGTCATTGTAGAAAAATTGCTTTTGTTTTGGCAAGTTGTTTCCTCTGTGTTTCTGACTTTTCTGGATTATTCATAAAAGTTACAGAAAACACCAGAACATTCTTCGCTTTTTCTTGTTTAATATATAAAAAACATCATGGAAGTTCAGTGAAGGAAAGAAAATTCCAGATATATATATCATTATATTTATACTTTTCTTACACAAATGCAACAGAGTCACTTCCTGGTCAGATACACCTGGGGTTCACTTTAATTCCTTATTTCCCCGCCCGCCCCGGGTTTTGTGCACAGAATGTTCTGATAAAAATGCTGCAATTAAATATTTACAGCTCGAGTGAAGTCAGTGAACATTTCCTCAGGCCCTTTCCTCAGTGTTGGAGACCAGATGTCCCACACTCGGCGTGTTCAAACATGCAGTTTGGTAAGTTCAGGGAAGGTGCTCCTATACTCAGGGCAGCGGTGGTGGCGATGATCACTGGGGACTGATCACAGATCAGGACACACACATTCATTGATAGATCAAGGTCAGGGAACGTCAGAGTTCTGACTTGTTGTAATATTAATCTTGATGGTTTTTTTTCCCACTGGGACCAGATCATATCTTTAATGGACCAACTTAACACGAATTACAAAATGAGATTGGGGCCTCCATTTGGGGCCATGTGCTGTGTACACTCAGTGACAACATGTCAGGGAGATGAGTCAGGATGTGAGGATGGGTGGGCAGAGAGAGTGATGGCAGGAGAGTGTACACTAGGCTGGAGTGTGGGCGACAAATGGGTGGGTACAGTTGCTTGAGTGAAGTGACTGGGTCATGGTACCATTGCCTTGGGGGATTCTGTTCCTGTCTCTCATGATGAAGGTGTCCTGGTTTTCCTTGCTGGGTATTCAACATTCTACCCAATGGCTGTTAAATCCATTCCTGTTCTTTCTCAGTAAATGTCTGAACAAATGAACAGAGCCCAAATGTTTGGTGAATACTTTGTGTCTTTTTTTTTCCTGCCTGGTTATCTGGTGGTTTCCCACACCCTCAGCTTTGCAACTGGGCTCTGTGGGCACTGTGAAGAGAGAGCAGCGCCTGGTCCCTGGGACAGTCCCTCGTGGAGACATGGTGCCCAGGTGTAATAATGAGGCTGGCAGAATTGGGCTGTAATTCAAAATCCAGTTGTACTGTTGGAAATGCCCCACCTGGTCAGGAGCTGACTGGGAACAGGCTGAGGGTGGTGTTCACTGGCTTCCTCAGAGTGGGACACTCAGTATCACCTTCACATAGAAAAAAATGGCATAAAAGGATGTATCTATGCAATTCCGGATTGTGCATTCCAACTAACTAAAATGAAATTTCGCCTTCAAACGGGTTTGGGGACGAGTGTCAAAACAAAAACAGTTGCCATCCAACCCGCTGTTTGGGTATTGCCCTCGGGAGAGAGTGTGTTACTTTCAGGAGGGTCTGTCAGACTGTGTGTCTGCAAACAGATAGCAGCAATCTCTCGCCAGCGGAGAGCCTTAGATCATTTTCATGTTGAATTTGCGAGGGGCGTCCGTGGTTCCGATCCCCGCGTCCGATTTCCGAGGCACGTATTCGATCTCAATGTTGTGTTTGGTGTTGCCTTTGCCCCGGCTCCAGAGAAACAGAAGGACGAGACAGAAGAGTACAACCCCCAGGAAGGAGATGAACCCCATGGTGGTGGCGATGATGAGGGTTTTGATATCAAACGGGAAAGGCACAGAGGTGCGGCTGCTGTTGGCGTTGCTGTCGTTGGGTTGGTTGGTGATGAACGCGAAGGTTTTGTTGCCCTGCTGTCCCCAGTCTGGGGAGTAGCCTCGGACATGGAGGGTAGCTGTGGTGCTGTCGTTACCCCCCGCGTTCATGGCGATGCACTGGTAGCTGCCGTTATCCTGGAGCTGGGCATAGCGCACTTCCAGGGTGCCGTCCGGGAAGACGGTGAGGCGGCCGTTGGTCTTCCTGGAGATGTGCTGCTTCCTGGGAGAGACCCAGAGGATGACCGGGGTGGGGTCCCCGTCCGCGCTGCAGCTGAAGTGCACCGTGTGGCCCTCATCCACATGCACGGTCTGCGGCGCCTTGTCCCGGATGCGTGCCCGCCTGCAGCTGAAGTAGCTGGGCAGCAGCACGTCGGGGAAATCCTTGAACTCCTTGCCGTGGACCATCTCCGGGCTGGCACACACAGGCTGCTGCCGGTTAAAGTTCAGGCGCCAGCGACGCCGGAACATCCACAGCAAGCGGCAGTCACACGCCAGTGGGTTCCTGTCCACGATCAGGGTCTCCAGGTTACCCACCGAGTGGAAGGCTGCCTCCTCCAGGGTGACCAGCTCGTTCCCGGACACATTGAGGAGCCGCAGCTGGCTGAGACCCCGGAACGCGTACGGTTCGACGGTGTGCAGGCGGGAGCCGGCCAAGTGCAGCTCCTGCAGCCTCAGCAGCTCCTGCAGCATGTGGCCGTGCACGGTGCCGATCGGGTTAAAGGACAGGTTCAGCAACCTCAGGTAGACCAGGTGCCGGATCGCCACGTACGGCACCGCGGTCAGATTGCAGCTGGTCACCGTCAGCGAGGTCAGGTTCAAGCCGTACAGGCAGTTGGGGGCCATGGTGTCCAGGTACACCCAGTCCGAGATCTCCAGCACCTTCAGCCGGTACAGCCGCTTAAAGGAGTAGTTCGGGATCACGTTGATGTTGAGGAAGCGCAGCCTGAGCACCACCAGGCTGTGCAGGTGGGACAGGGCTTCGGTCGGGATGGTGGTCAGGTTACATTTCTCCAAAGAGAGCTGCTCCAGGCTGTGCAGCCCACTGAACGCCCGGTGGGAGATATAGACCAGGTCATTGTCACCCACCTCCAGGGACCTGAGGTTGGACAAGTCCTGGAACATGTAGTCCAACAGGATGACAATCTTGTTCTCGCTAATGTCCAGCCGGGTCAGATTATTGAGGCCAGTGAAAACCCCGAGAGGGATCAGCTTCAGGCGGTTACTCCTCAAGCCCAGGGACCTCAGGTTGGGGAGGTTACTGAAAGCGCCAGGTTCCACCGTGGAGATGATGTTCTCGTTCAGCTCCAGCTCCTCCAGCAGCGGGTACGCCACAAACTCGTCCTGGTTGATGGTCTTGATGCGGTTCTTGCTGAGGTCCAGCAGCCGGGTTTCGGTGGGAATTCCCTCGGGAACGGTGATGAAGCGTTTCCGGTGACAGACCACCGACCTCTCCTGCGCTGAGCAGTCACAGCGAGCCGGACATCCTGAAGTATGGCCCGATAACGCAGCCCCGAGGATGAGCAGCAGGACGGACTGCCAGCAGACCACACCACTGCTGGACATACTCACCTCCCCAACCAGCATCCTACTGAAGCCCTACAAACAGCAAAGATAGACACAACACGTTAGCAAAGGCATCCGCACTGAACATACTCTCACTCATCTCCCCCACCCCGGTCCCCCCCCACCACCGTAACAGACAGCACAAAGCCAGCTACAGAGTGACCCCCAGGCTGTCAAACACCCCCAATCTGAATCCCAAAGACACACCGAGGGAGATGGTAACTTGGTGATAATATCATTCGGCCAGGAAGCCAGAAAACTTCTCACCTGTAATGTGAACTCTGCTTTCTCTCCACAGACCCTGCCAGACCTGCTGAGTTTCTCCAGCAAGCTCTGTGTGTTTGTTTCAGATTTCCAGACTCCACAGTGTTTCGCTTTTATTACGATAATAATCCAGGTATCTGGGCCCATGGGTACTAACCTCAACAATGCAGCAAGTGAGATTTTTTGGAATACAAAAGCTAGATCATAAAATCTACTGCAAATCCCCAAACCCAAACCAAGCTGGAGAAACTCAGCAGGTCTGGCAACATCTATGGAGAGAGAAACAGCATTACCCTTTCAGTAATCCTTCTCAGAGCTTGTCTGATTCACAAAAGCCCCTTTGGTGACTCCACACCCAAAGTAAGTGCCCTCTGAAATGGCTGGGGTACCTCTCAGTTTGACGGTAATTAGGGATTGCTAACAACACCCACACCTCTAAAGAGATGAAAATAAACAAAATCCCCCAAACATACAGAAAACTGACCCCAAATGTACACAGGTGCAGATCCAGTCACACAAAACATATGGTTTAATTTATGCAGCATCCAAGTGTTGATGCACTCTGCATCACAGAATCCCTACAGTGTGGAAGCAGGCCATTCAACCCATTGAGTCCACACTGACCCTCTGTAGAGCATCCCACACTATCCCTGTAGCTCTCATGACTAATCTACCTAACATGTACACAGGGAGAACACACAAACTCCACACAGACAGTCGCCCGAGGCTGGAAATGAACCTGGGTCCTTGGTGCTGTGAGGCAGCAGTGCTATCCACTGAGCCAGAGGGCCAACTGCTCAGGGAGAGTCCATCATTCGTACAAAAACCACTGCCCCAATTCCTGTTCCACCCTCTCTCTCTGCACTGGACCATTTGGGAATACAAACACTCAGCCGCATTCACAAATCCAAAATGAGTTGCCACATTTTCCTGGATTAACTTGGAGCCACAGATCTCTAATGACTATTCTCAAGAATAAGACTCTGAATAATCTTGGCAAACATTAGATAAAGGAAGCATTTTATTTTCAGCATCTTTGAAAAACATGCTTCAATAGTTAGAACATTATTTTAGATTAAAGTAAAAGTGGCTTGACAGCAGGTCAGGGGTCATCTAATTGTCAAACTGGCTTCCAATTGGTATATTGTTACATTGAGCTGGTAAATGCCACCATTCAATGGGAGAGAGACTGCTCCTTCAGTGCTGACCCTCCCTCACTCCCGCTCCCTCAGTGCTGACCCTCCCTCAGTGCTGACCCTCCCTCACTCCCGCTCCCTGAGTGCTGACCCTCCCTCACTGCCCGCTCCCTCAGTGCTGACCCTCCCTCACTGCCCGCTCCCTCAGTGCTGACCCTCTCGCACTCCCGCTCCCTCAGTGCTGACTCTCCCTCAGTGCTGACCATCTCTCACTGCCCGCACCCTCAGTGCTGATCCTGCCTCAGTGCTGACCCTCCCTCAGTGCTGACCCTCCCTCACTGCCCGCTCCCTTAGTGCTGACCATCCCTCAGTGCTGACCCTCCCTCACTGCCCGCTCCCTCAGTGCTGACCCTCCCTCACTGCCCGCTCCCTCAGTACTGATCCTCCCTCACTGCCCGCTCCCTCAGTGCTGACCCTCTCGCATTCCCGCTCCCTCAGTGCTGACTCTCCCTCAGTGCTGACCCTCCCTCACTCCCGCTCCCTGAGTGCTGACCCTCCCTCACTGCCCGCTCCCTCAGTGCTGACCCTCCCTCACTGTCCGCTCCCTCAGTGCTGACCCTCTCGCACTCCCGCTCCCTCAGTGCTGACTCTCCCTCAGTGCTGACCATCCCTCACTCTCGCTCCCTTAGTGCTGACCATCCCTCAGTGCTGACCCTCCCTTACACTCGCTCCCTCAGTGCTGACCCTCCCTCACTGCCCGCTCCCTCAGTGCTGACCCTCTCTCACTCCCACTCCCTCAGAACTGACCCTCCCTCACTCCCACTCCCGCTCCCTCAGTGCTGACCTTCCAGCAGTGTTGCTCTCTCAGCCATGCACCTGAATGGTGCTTGTGTTTGAATCTCTGGAAGTCACAATGTGCTGAGTCAGAGGAGAGAGCATGACCCCCAGAGCCAGGGGTGATATTAAGCTCACACTGAGCGGTTTTGATAAGTTTTATTCTCAGCTTGTTGTTTCTGAGCAAGGCTCTGAGTAAACTGTGACTACAACATCACACTCATAATTTGTCCAGAGAGAGAGACAGAGAGAGAGAGACACACAGAGACAGACAGAGAGAGAAAGAGAGAGAGGGGGAGAGAGAGAGAGAGAGACAGAGAGAGAGAGACACACACACACAGACAGAGAGAGACAGACAGAGAGGGGGACACACATACACAGAGAGAGAGAGACAGACAGAGAGAGAGAGAGATAGAGACACACAGAGAGACAGAGTGAGAGAGAGAAAGAGTGAGAGAGAGAGAGAGAGAAAGAGAGCAGGGACAGGATATCGAGAGTGTAATGTGTAGCAATGTGGGTTGGGGCTTGTGCAGCCTGACATCCTTTACCTGGGCTCACGGTCTCACCGCCCCCTTGGAATTCCCTCCCTCAGGGCATTGTGGGTCAACCCACAGCACATGGACTGCAGCGGTTTAAGAAGGCAGCTCACCCCCACCTTCTCAAGGGGCAACTAGAGATGGGGGCAATAAATGCTGAGTCCAGCCAGTGACACCCACATCCCACAAAAATGAATTAAAATAGTGGGCTCTGATTGGAGAATGTGGCAGCTCAGTGTGCCTGCAGCCTGTGGGTCTGACTGTGTACTGAGAGCCCAGCATAGTGTAACCTCCCCTACACACAGTCACCACATAGCACCAACATCTGCACATACATTCTTACACACCTTACAGTCATACAGCACAGAAACAGAGCCTTTGATCCAACCAGTCCATACTGACCATACCCCCACCTTATCTTTTGCCTTGATGATTAAGAATCAGTTTTAAGAATCATGCTCACCATCTTTACTAGCTAAACAGTGTCATGGTTGCTCTGAGCTGGGTATTATTGCTTATGCTGGAAGATTCCTCTGTACTCATTGTAAAATCCATTTCACTATCACTGAGTCAGAGTAACAGGGGGTTGAACAGTGAATGCCCAGGACTGTTACCCCCTGCATTTTAAATCAGTCAGAATGTCGGGACTGAGAGGGTTTACCAAATCACACACAAGCGTTTGTCATTCTCTGAATCAGTTGCTATCATTCACGGAGTAACTGCAGATGGAAACTCTCTACAGGGAGCTCTGGGATCAAAAGCCACACAAATCTGCCCTTCAACGGCAAGGTATTTCTGAAGGTTTTATATTCTCTGGGTTTTTTTTTTTTACAGAGCTCAGTGCGTGTCAATGCTGTAATCCCTGCCCCCACCTGAAGTTAATAAGATGTAAAATAAAATCTGAGAGAGGTTACCCATCTCATTCATGGGACGGCCCAGTGACAGAGACTGACAACCACAGTGTGAAGGGAACGGGGAATGGTCCATCATGAGACTGGGAGAAGCTGGGCCGAGAATCTTCTCTCTCCTTCATTCACCACCTGGTCTCCCAGTCTGTCGCTCTGGTTGAAAGCAGTTTGTTCACAACAACCTCGATATCCCCCTCAGGTCCGGACAGTGCCCCCTGGATCCGGACAGTGCCCCCTGGATCCGGACAGTGCCCCCTGGATCCGGACAGAGCCCCCTGGATCCGGACAGTGCCCCCTGGATCTGGACAGTCCCCTCGCTTGGTCTGGACAGTGCCCCCAGAATCCGGACGGTCCTCTCGCTGGATCTGGACGGTTCCCACTGGATCTGGACAGTGCCTTGGATCCGGAATGGAGTGGAGATGTAACTGTGGAAGGGGAGCAGACAGGCAGGAACAACAAGCTCCTCTTCAAGCTGTTACATGGACCTATTAATGGTTATCTTGGCCAGGCCTAGAAGCAAAGCCACAAGAAGGCTCATAGACTTGTCTACCGTACCCTGCTTCAGGTGCCCATAGATCAGGAGTGTGGGGCTGAAGTGCAACCAGAATTTTAACAGCAGCCCCTTCAAAAAACTTAAACGGGTCTGCAGATGAATGCATTATTTTCCCCACTGTCCTCTGTCTCCCACCTTCAAGCAAATTTTATATCCAAATGGCTTGGTATCCCTGAATCCCACGTGATCTAACCAGTCTACAGGGACAGTCCCAGGACAGGGGGAGGGGGTCAGGGACTGTCCCAGGACAGGGGGAGGGTGTCTGGGACAGTCCCAGGACAGGGGGAGGGTGTAAGGGACAGTCCCAGGACAGGGGGAGGGTGTAAGGGACAGTCCCAGGACAGGGGGAGAGGGTCAGGGACAGTCCCAGGACAGGGGGAGAGGGTCAGGGACAGTCCTGCTGCAGCTCTCTGTGAGTTAGTTCCCCCCTCCCCTCCCCTCCCACTGGGATGGAGTGTGACTCTCTCCTG
This sequence comes from Chiloscyllium plagiosum, assembly GCF_004010195.1. Taxonomy (NCBI): domain Eukaryota; kingdom Metazoa; phylum Chordata; class Chondrichthyes; order Orectolobiformes; family Hemiscylliidae; genus Chiloscyllium; species Chiloscyllium plagiosum. The sequence goes on from NC_057749.1 coordinate 18,230,189, forward strand.
TTAAACCCCAGCAGAACCTTGAGGTTCCCCAGCTCATTTCCAGCTGCTGTGGAGAGAGAGAGAGATACCACAGACTGCTTCCAGAGTGAGGGTAGAGGGTGAGGGATGGAGGGTCAGTCCCTGAGGCCTGGGATACTGGCACCTTCAGAACAGGAGGCAAGTGAGGGAGTTCACCCAGAAATAATCGTTATGTTAGCGATACAATCGTTATGTTAGCGCGACTCAGAGGCGCTAGGTCATTGTGAGAACTCTGCCAGTTATTTAATAACAGCAGCACCTGGGACAGCAATCAGATATCGATCAGGCAAATGGAAAAGATCAGAGAGTGTCCTCACTGCTGCCTCTAGCCTCTCCAATTACTGATGGCATTGATCTTTTAACAGCTACCTCACTGTCATTGCTGAACTGGCCTGGATGTTAACTGCCATATCCTGGCCCTCCTCCATTCTCTGCCTCACTTTCCCCGTCTTTCCCTGCTGCTCATTCTGCATCAGCTTACAGCTTTCTCC
>NC_057749.1:18231197-18232649 GCF_004010195.1 Chiloscyllium plagiosum
CTGAACAACAGAGGAAACTGGAGTAGGAGTAGGTTTTCTTTCAAGCCCTCCTGTCCTATCCAACATTCAATAAGATTTTTGGCATCCTCCATCTCGATTCCATTTTCTCACTCTATTTCTCAATTCAAAACATCTCCTAGTCGTTGATATCATCAAAACTAAAGCTACGCAGGTCAGTAGCAGTTCAAAGATTCAAAATTCTCCAATTAAGACATTTCTCCTAACTCAGTCCTAAGTGATTGACTATTTAACCTAAGGCTGTTAGCCTTAACTCTCGGTATGTGTCAAATCCCGTAAGGATACTACATCTGTCAATGGATTAACTCCCAATTTTCATGACAGTCATTTCCCCCTCACCCTTGATTCCCTTACTGGTTAAAAATCTATCTCAGTCTCAAACGTGCTTAACGATCCAGCCTCGTCAGCCCTCTAAGCTAAAGAATTCCACAGATTCACCATGCTCCAAGTGAAGAAATTCCTCCTCATTTCTGTCTATGACTCCTTACTCTGAGATTACTCTGGTCCCAGACTCTCCCACAAGGGGAACCAACCCCTCCACATCTACCCTGTGAAAACCCCTCAGAATCTTGTAGTTTCAATAAGATCACCTCTCAATCTTCAAAACTGCGATGAGTATAGGCCTAACTTACTCTTCTTGTCAGACAGTCCCTCCATACCTGGGATCAGCCCTAGTGAACCTTCCCTGGATCGCTCCTCTATCTTTCCTTCGATATTGGGCCCAAAACTGCTCTGAGTATTCCAGCTGTGGCCTACTTCCTTGCACAGGTTTGGCAAAACATCCCTATTTTTATATTCTATTCCCTTTGGAATAAAGCCCAACATTCCGTTTGCCATGGTCACTACCAGCACAACTTTGTCGCTAGTCTTTTTGCGAGTCATGAATGAGGATTCCAAAATCCCACTATTCTGTTGCTTTCTGCTGTAATTCTCTATTTAGATTACCTTCTGTTCCTCTATTCTTCCTGCCAAAGTAAATAAACTCACACTTTCCCACATTATATTCCATCTACCAAGTATTTACCAACTTACTTAACTTGTCCACATGTCACTGCAGACTGTGTGAACCTTACCATTTGTCTTCCCACCCACTTTCATCTCATCCATAACACTTGGCAACAGTACACTTACTTTCCTCATTCAAGTCATGAATACATACCGTAAATAATTGTGGCCCCAGTACTGGTCCTTGTGGCACACCAGTAGTCATAGAGTCAGAGAGATATACAACATGGAAACAGACCCTTCGGTCCAACCCGTCCAGGCCGACCAGATATCCCAAACCAATCTAGTCCCACCTGCCAGCACCCGGCCCATATCCCTCCAAACCCTTCCTATTCATACACCCATCCAAATGCCTCTTAAATGTTGCAATTGTACCAGCCTCCACCACTTCCTTTGGCAGCTCATTCCATACACGTACCACCCTCTGCG
>NC_057749.1:18235305-18257757 GCF_004010195.1 Chiloscyllium plagiosum
CAATTCACCTGACCTGCACATCTTTGGACTGTGGGAGGAAACCGGAGCATCTGGAGGAAACCCACACAGACACGGGGAGAATGTACAAACTCCACACAGTCAGTCGCCCGAGGCGGGAATTGAACCCGGGTCTCTGGTGCCGTTAGCAGTGCTAACCACTGGGCCACTGTGCCACTCTATAGGGTACAATCCTGAAAATGTTCTCCTTCTCCTAACTGTCTCTTATTAGTTAGCCAATCCTCACTCCTTGCTAATATACTCCCCTCAACACCATGGGCTCTAATCCTAGTAAGGGGGCCATACGGTGACTCAGTGGTTAGCACTGCTGCCTCACAGCACCAAAGACCCGATCCCATCCTGTCCATGTGGAGTTTGCACATTCTCCCTGTGTCTGTGTGGGTTTCCTCCCACAGTATAAGGCCATGAGTCACACAACCGCGTGTTATACTCCGACAGATTTTTATTTTAAATTGCAGGCTTTCGGAGCGCTGCTCCTTCATCGGTGAAGACTTCAGCTAACAAAGGAGCAACACTCTGAAAGCCTATGATTTCAAATAAACCTGTTGGGACTATAACATGGTGCCGTGTGACTTCTGAACCTGTCCACCCCATCTTGGGATGTAGCAGCTAGGTGGATCAGCCACGGTTTCAGGGATGAGGTGGGGCGGGGGGTGTGGAATACTCTTCGGAGGGTCAGTGTGGACTTAGATTTTTTTAGATTACATTACAGTGCGGAAACAGGCCCTTCGGCCCAACAAGTCCACACCGACCAGCCGAAGCGCAACCCACCCATACCCCTACATTTACCCATTACCTAACACTACGGGCAATTTAGCATGGCCAATTCACCTAACCCGCACATCTTTGTGACTGTGGGAGGAAACCGGAGCACCCGGAGGAAACCCACGCAGACACAGGGAGAATGTGCAAACTCCACACAGTCAGTCGCCTGAGTCGGGAATTGAACCCGGGTCTCAGGCGCTGTGAGGCAGCAGTGCTAACCACTGTGCCAACGTGCCGCCCATAACCATTGTGCCCACCGTGCCGACTTGATGGGCTGAATGGTCTGCTTCCACACTGTAGGGATTCTCTGATTTTAAGTACTCTAATAAGTGGTACCTTAACAAATGCCTTCTGAAAATCTAAATATATGTTCCCCATTATCTATCCTGCTAATTACCAACTCAAAGGATTCTAGTAAATTTGTCAGACATATTTTCCCCTTTATGAAGTCATGCTGTCTCGATTTGATCAGATCATGCATTTCTCAACACTCTGCTATTGCAATCGTTATAACAGGCTTGAACATTTTCCTAATAACACACGTTAAGCTAACTGGCCTGCAGTTTCTGTCTCCTTCATTTGTAAATAAAGTGGCTACATTGATAGTTTTACAATCCTCTGAGATTTTCACAGAATGTAAGGAATCTTGGAAAATTGCCCCCAGCTCCATCCTTTGATATCCGAAAGTTCAATGGACTTATTGGTTTTTCACCTCATTTGTTTTGCTATCGAGTGATACTTATTGTATTTATCTCCTCTCTTCCTTTTGGTCCTTGACTATTTAATAATTTTGGTATGTTATTACTATCATCTACTGTTTTACAAATTATTCCTTCACCACGGTGGCACAGTGGTTAGCACTATTGCCTCACAGTGCCAGGGTCTGGGTTCAATTCCCGCCTCAGGCAACTGTCTGTGTGGAGTTTGCACATTCTCCCCGTGTCTGCGTGAGTTTCCTCCGGGTGCTCCGGTTTCCTTCCACAGTCCAAAAATGTGTGGGCTAGGCAAACTGGCCATGCTAAATTGCCCGTAGTGTTAGGTGAAGGGGTAAATGTAGCAGAATGGGTCTGGGTGGGTTGCTCTTCGGAGGGTCGGTGTGGACTTGTTGGGCCGAAGGGCCTGTTTCCATACTGTAAGTAAGTAATCTAATCACCTCTGCCATTTTCTGGCTCCCCATTATTATTTGCCACCGTCTGTACAATAGTCATGTCCAATAAAGTCAACTGCAGGTCAGTCACAAGAACACGGATCTTGTCTTTCTATGGGATGTAATTATATTTAATAAAGTTTGTTAATGTTCAAATACAAGAGCGTAGAGCTCAGCTTACTAAATATATGTCACCTACTGGTTGCTTCTGATATGCCATGTGAGAAGAAATTACGTACCTAACACTATGGGCAATTTAGCATGGCCGATCCACCTAACCTTGTGGGAGGAAACCCACGCAGACACGGGGAGAATGTGCAAACTCCACACAGACAGTCGTCTGAGGCGACTCTTAAGAAATTCACTTATAGTTGTCAAACAAGATTTAAACCATTGATTCTGCCGAAACATATTGTGATTTTTTTAAAGTGCTCTGTGCCACAAACTCTATTGATGGATTCTAGCATTCTTCAGACTGTTAGTGTCAGGCTGATTAGTTTAATTCCTTACTTTCTTTCTCCCTCCTTTCTTGAGAGGAAGGTTATATTTGATACCTTCCAACCTGCAAGGACCACGTGAGAGCCGAAGGAATTCTAGACCATTGGGTCTGTGCTGGTCAAAACGAAGTGCCTAACTATCTTCATACTCTTTCTCAAATTCTAGCCATTGTTAAGGGCCTAATAACTACTCTCACCAATATTTTCCATCATTTCCTATTTTATAGTTGTATCAATTTTGATCCCACACCTCCACATTCTGTTCAAAGGTTATTTACCTCTTCTGCCTCTATCTCATCTTTCATTTAACATATATTCCATTCTCTATTTTATATGTTTTCTCTTAAACTGGACTTTTAGAAAAATCGCACCTTCGGTGATTTTGCAACGTGTCTCTGCACTGGTCACTAGGTCAAATTATTTTTGGGCTGGTAAAATATTTATCTTGTTCACAAATGTTTCAACCTTTCAGATAAAGTATGTTTAAATTTAACTTTATTTACTTTCCTTAAAGTGATCTTAATCACCATAGGTGCCTTGTTATTGTTGTTAAAATCTCTGCCTGTTCCTCATAAATGCTGTATGATTTCACCTGAATCCCCACTCTGCTCTACTATGTTGACTTTCTCTTTCGACTTATTATATTTACTCGTGCGAGAACACATCCTCTTCCTAGAACCAACAAAAACGATACAAGAGGCAGAGAGAGGGAGATGATATTCTCTCTCTCATCACATAAGCTGGACGAGTCGTGTATAATGGAGCATTGAAACAATCGCGATCACAACATTAAAAGGTTTACAGTAAAGATCTTCAAGTAAAAAAAAAGCCAAAATAGTGAATGACTTTTGAGAATAAAAAGGCAACTGGGAAGAATTAATGTGCACAACTTACAGAAAAACAAAGCAATTGAAGAGGAATGGGAAACATTGAAAATGGTTTTCAGTAAAAAAGACACATTCCATGAATAACATGCCATGACTGAATAAAGGTTAAAACTGAAACAAAAGAAAATGTTGAAACCATGTTGTCTTTAGGTTGGTGGGTTGTAACTAGAGCAGTGCTGCAATGTTCTGGGCTGTGCACTCAGTTAGTTACAATCACTTGTGATGACGTTGCGAGGAGACCGATGGTCACATATCAAAAAAATGCAGTCAGCGCAACGGCAGGCAGAAAGAAAGCTGCATGTAGGAGACAGAGAGGCTGCAGAGGGATGTCGGCAGATTAGCAGAGGAGACTAGAAGTTTGCAGGTGATGGAGGCAAAGTGTCAAATTATCTAGTTTGACAGGAAAAACTGAAAAACCGATTTGTTTCAAACTACTGTGCAAAAGGAGTAAGGGTGATGCAAGAAAGAAACTTTACCACACAGTGAGTGATAGGGGAGAGAATACATTGCCTGTGGAAATGAGGTGGAGGAAGGCTGACAGCTTTCGTTCGAGATATACAAGAGGCAGCTGCACATTACCCTTGCGGCTGAAGGGATCAAGGAGTGTGGGGAGAAAGCGGGAGTGGGGTACTGAAATTGTATGACCAGCCATTATCATATTTAATGGTGCTGCAGGCTTGAAAGACCAAAAGGCCTACTCTTCCACCTGTTTTCTGTGTTTCTGTGTTCAACTGAGGCATTCAAGAGGGATACTGCTTGGTTATATGGATGGAAATGGATACGGTGAAAAGGTGGGAGATTGGCATGCGGCAATAGAATTGGTGTGACATGATGGCTCATTGGTTAGCACTGCTGCCTCACAGCGTCAGGGACCTGGGTTTGACTCCCACCTCGGACAACTGTCTGTGTAGAGTTTGCACATTCTCCCCGTGTCTGCGTGGGTTTTCCCAGAGTTTTACGGTTTCCTCCCACAATCCAAAGATGTGCAGGCCAGGTGAATTGGCCAGGCTAAACTGCCCATAGTGATAGGTGCATTTGTAGGGGAATGGGTCTGGATGGGCGACTCTTCAGAGGGTCGGTGTGGACTTGTTGGGCCGAATGGCCTGTTTCCCTACTGTAGGGAATCTAATCTAATCATAATCATGGTGCAGGCACAATGGGCTGAGTGGCCTTCTTTGGAGCTGTAAAAATCTGAGAGGCTATCAGATATTGATGTGCAAAAGGATTTGGGTGCGCTGTACATGACTTATGGAAAATTAACATGAAACAACTGGATTTTGAAAATCCTTTCATGGGATGTAGGTGTCACTGGCACGGTCCGTAAATTGTTGGTGTAGTGGACAGTGAAGAAGGTTATTTAAGGGTGCAAAGGGATCTTGATTAACTGGGCCAACGGGCCAAGGAAAGGCAGGCGAGTTTAATTTAGAGGTATTGCAGTTTAGTAAGACAAACCAGAGCAAGACTTACATAGTTAATGGTAGGCCCCTGGAGAATGTTATCAAACAGAGAGACCTAGGGGTGCAGGTACACAGTTCCTTGAAAGTGGTATCACAGATTGACAGGGCAGTGAAGAAGGCATTTGGCATGTTTGGCTTCGTCGGTCAGAGTGTTGAGTACACTAGTTGGGACGTCATATTACAGCTGTACTAAACATTGGTACGGCCACATTTGGAGTCCTGTGAACAATTCTGGCCGGGTGCAAAAAGATTTACAAGCATGTTACCGAGACTGGAGGGTTGGATTATAAGGAGAGTCAAAAAATGTGCTGCTGGAAAACCCAGTCGGTCAGGCAGCATCCAAGGAGCAGGAGAGTCGACGTTTTGAGTATAAGCTGGGCAGGTTGGGGCTTTTTCCCTTGGAGCTTAGGAGGCTAAGGGGTGACCTTATAGAGGTTTATAAATTCATGAGGGGCACGGATATGATAAATAGCCAAGGTCATTTCGCTGAATGACTGAACAGGCTTGAGGAGTTCACACAAACTAAAGACTTCTACAGGAAGTTGTTAAACTTGAGAGGGCACAGAAAAGATTTGCAGCCATTTGCATCGAAGGATTGAAGGGCTTGAGCTATAGGGAGAGGCTGAATAGGCTGGGGCTGGTTTTTCCCCAGAGGGTCAGAGGCTGAGGGGTGACCTTATGGAGGTTTATAAAATCATGAGGGGCATGGATAGGGTAAATAGTCAGGTGTTTTCCCCAGGGTAGGGGAGACCAAAAACACAGGGCATGGGTTTAAGGTGAGAGGGGAAAGATTTATAAAGAATCTGAAGGGTAAGTTTTTCACACAGAGGGTGGTCTGTGTATGGAATGTGTTGCCAGAGGAAGTGGGGGAGTCTGGTACAATTACAACATTTAAAAGGCATCTGGATGGGTACATAAATAGGAAGAGTTTTGAGGGATATGGGCCGAATGCTTGCAAATGGGACTAGGTCAGATTGTGATGTCAGGTCAGCATGGATGAGTTGGACCAAATGGTCTTTTTCCCTACTGTATGGCTGTATCTGGAACTGGAATTGTGTAGCAAATCCCTCTCCTTCCCTCTTTGTTAGAACTGGTGTTCAATGTTGATGTTGGGATCTTAAAAAAAAAATCTTGCTTGGATGTCAACTTCATTGGGTATTGGCCAGCATTTGCTTCCCATCCATAATCGCCCTTGGAACTGCATTTTATGTTGAGCCTTTTCAGAGGGCACTTAAGTGTTAACTGCACGGCTGTGGCTCTGGAGACACATGCTGACTTGGTGAGGATTGCAGAAATCCTTCCTTAAAGGGCATGAGTAAATAAAATGGATTTTTACAACAATTGATAGTGGTAGATCATTAGGCCAGATTTCAACTCTTAAGTTTTATTGTATTCAATTTTCACTATCTGCCACCATGGGATTTGGACCTATGTCCTCAGAACATTAATCCAGGACCTTGGATTACCAAGCCAGTGACCTAACAACTACACCACCGTGCCTCCAACTGAAGGATCTTACAGTAGCTTTAGCAACGATTGAAGCAGTATTCTTAGTTTATTGTCTACATTCCTTGATGGAGTGGTATAAATATCGTGGAAGTGTGATTGTAAGTTTCCTGTGTGGGCTACTGTGGCTGGACCTCAAAGAATAAGAGTTCCTCGTTTAGATCTGTTAATCTGATCCAATCAAGGAGCCCTGGCTGACATATAATAGAGGTGAGTGTTAGAGATACTGCCACTCTGGTATCTGACTCTGAACGAGACAGGGCAAAATTCAAGGACTGTTCATGCGCAAATAAAAGGTGACTTGGTGATGGGATACTGCACGTGTTGGAGTTATTTCACCTCCTTTCTGGTGCTGTGGTACAGAGAACACAAGAAGAATCAGAGCAGTAACTCAGACAGCTCGAAACTACTGGACAAGCAGCAGCTGTGGGAGCAGCAAGTGCGAAGGTTTTGAGATTAGCTGAGAGAAGCGAGAACGAGGTGTGTGCATGGATCGCTGATCTGGAAACGAGGAGCCAGCGCCAGATGTTAGAGAAAGCTCTATAGTAAAAGTCCATACCTTCAATTTGGGAAGCCGCTTGATAGTCTTCAGAGGCCTGAGAACTCGCAGAACACGGAGGGACTTGATCGTGTTTATGTCCTTTCCACTGGAACCCCTATAGGTGAACATACCATACAGACATTTAACGCTTGACACACAGAACACACAGACATCAAAAAAAGACATGACAGGCATTAGACACAAGTGCACAGCACACAGGCATCAAGCACAGGGCATTATGAAGAGACAAGACAGGCATTAAACAGGCATTTGTCTCCCAGGCATAAAGCACAGGTGGAAAACACAGACATTAAAAACAGGCCTAAAAGCACAGACATTAAACAGTTGTAAAAAAAAACAGGCATGAAACGCTGAAGAATGATACTTAGGCATAAAAGATGATCATAAATCACACAACCAAGTATGAGGTATGTTACTTACATATACATAATATATCAAATACAAGTGTACGAGATACAGGCAGTAAAAACTGAAATGTAGAACTCACAGAGATCAGACAGAGAAATATGCAACACTGGGGTGTTAGCTTCAGGATTTTTAAGACATGAGTGTTAAACACAGATGTATATTATAGAGACGTATTAAATATCAAGTGACATAACATCCGAGCATTAAACACAGACTTGGAACACATGGACATGAAACATACAGAGACTTATACCCACCACACTGGTATTAAACACTTCAGAGATGGACAACACACAATTATTGTTAATTTCCCCGTAGCCTGGTTAGTGTGAAGGTATCTGACCATTTTTCTTCTGATCATGTTAGCTATAAAGAACATTTAAGAAGAGAAGGGCAGGTCAGCCCAACGAGGCCTAACCCTTTTCCAGAGATGAATTCTATGGAGCTTCCTTCCCCATGACCCCAACAATTGTCCCCAAATGACAATGAGATCTCCCCCTGCCCTCAATCCAGCAGTACACACGTCAGTCTCTGAGGAATGCTCAGGCTGAGACACAGACAGATCTGGATTATAATTACCCGATAAGATTCCTGTCCAAGGTGAAGCAGGAGCCATTGAAGAAAGGAGAGAAGAGCACAGAATTAGTCAGGCATTTTGGAATTCTGGGAGAAAGTGAGGTCTGCAGATGCTGGAGATCAAAGTTGAAACTTTATTGCTGGAACAGCACAGCAGGTCAGGCAGCATCCAGGGAACAGGAGATTCGACGTTTCTTCTTCAGGAATTCTGGGCCAAGGTAAGCAGGAACAGAGAGACACTATCACATGGACAGAGACAAAGAGCAGCCATGCAGTGGCCTTGCTGAGGTCTCCCGACAGTTAGTGACGCTTACCGGATTTTGCCTGGGCAGAGCACCACATGGTCTGCAAACTCAAGCTGCCCCACTGCCACACTCTGTCAAGTGAATGGGCAACACATTGACTCACTGTGTGCATAGACTTCCTACAAGCAAACAAATTCACCACAACCCGATTCTTCACCATCAGAGAGTCTTTATTCACACCTTCAACATTTCTACATCTCAAAGCTAAAAGCATTTAAAAAAATAAAGTATTTCAATATACCTGTCCTGGGAGTGTTTGATGGGGGCAGTGTGGAGGGAGTTTGACTCACTCTCAAACCGCATCCTGTCGTCACTCTGGGAGTGTTTCCGAGGTGGGGAGAGTGCAGATGTTTTACTCTGGATCTGATCACACTCTCATTTTAGCACCATCCCCTGCTCCGTGCCCCGATATCAAACCGCCTCCTCCCCCATCACCACACTGAAGCTTCCCCACACCCCCTACCCTTGATCACACCCCTCACACTGATACCCCACCCTCCTACCCCCCCCCCCCCCCCCCAACAAAGCCACTGAGCTGACTGTCATCTGAGAGCTGTCAATCACTTACGTGAACGCAAATGCAACCAGGGCCCCGCTGACCACAATAAAATCCAAAATGTTCCAAACGTCGCGAAAATATGAGCCTTCATGGAATATCAAACCAATGTCGATCATCTGGAGGAAGGTCAGACCGAAATGAGCAGCTTATCTCTTCCAGCATTTTATCCTTTCAGAAAAGTAGCAATCTGCATTTTTATAGCCGCTGTCATGTGGTCAAACATGCTTGGGTCTTTGCAGAAGAGGTCAGTATGTAACACTGAGGGACTGGATATTGAGGTAAGGGAGTGAGGGACTGGATGTTGATGTGAGGGAATGAGGGATTGGTATTGAGGTAAGGGAATGAGGGACTGGATGTTGAGGTGAGGGAATGAGGGATTGGATATGGAGGTGAGGGAATGAGGGACTGGATATTGAGGTGAGGGAATGAGGGATTGGATATGGAGGTGAGGGAATGAGGGACTGGATATTGAGGTGAGAGGATGGGAGCATGGACATTGAGGTGAGGGACTGAAATCAGACATTATGGTGGGGAGCACCCAGTTAGCAGCAGCATTGTGCAACGTGTTAGTATAATATCGATGGTGTGGTCAAGATAGCAGACAAATAGGAGTTGAGGTCAGAGCTTGGGCATGAACTGTTTTACCTTTATCACCATTTCGAATGTGAAGACTCCGGTGAACACGTAGTCAAAGTACCTGAGCACCTGATGCAATGAGAGAGAGAGAGAGAGAGAGAGAGAGAAGCTCAGTGAAGATGTTACAGAACAACCAAACATTCCCTTTCCAATCTGAGGCTAGTTCACTGTTTGCAGTCTCTCTTTCCCATCTCTCTGTACACTCGACCATGAGGACTTGTAGCCACTAGGGCCTCGAGCTGGACTCTGCTGTTACTGAGCTGTTCCCCAGAGAGACCAGAAGTGTGACTTGGTCAGTCCCTTGCCTGCCTATCAGTGGTGTCTGTCTGACACCACTCCAACAGTCAGATGGAAACAGGCCTCTCAACATGGGGGACTGTAGGCAGAGAATAATTTATAGACGAGGAAAAACATACACACACACACCACACCTATCCTCCACTAACTGCATTCTGCTGTACAGATAGACTCTGCTCACTGCCGTAATGCTCTCCTGTTTGCATCTGGTATTCCTCCAATGTTCCAAGATCCAAAACCAGTTCGGACATTCTACCAAAGCATTGATTTCTATGGGTGAAAACAAGGAACATAACCATTTCATAAAATGTGCTGTTTGATGGTGGATAAGAATGCTTCATTAGGCAGCTCACAAAATGGGCATTTAAGAAAAGCAATCATAGAAGCTTTCTCTCTCATACCACAATGTTCCATTTCAACAAAAAAATGCTTCGGTTTAATATTATATGTTGCTTTAGAGTCTATATTTTGTAACTTGAGAGAGACGATGGTGCAAAGTGATTAGGAAGATTAAATGTATCACAATATAATTTCACCATTCTTTTCACAGAGCGACAATGCAGCGTGAATGGGGCTTAAGGTTGTTGAAAAGTTGCTTATTTTTTGAGCTATTGTACTCATCCACAAGATTAATTTTTTTAATCTTCTTCCTGAAAGTCATTTTTCTGCAATATCAGAAATATGTTCCTTTGCTTATTTTCAAGCATTCAATCCTTGATCTCTCTCATTCTCTCCTGGTTCAAAGAAGAATACAGGCATTGCTGGTGAAGTTACAAAACATTTGCGTGCCAAACAGCATGAGCAGCAGGGAAAAAGAGAGCTGAGTGATGCCACAACCAACAGTTTAGATCTAAGCTCTGTAGTCCTATAATGGCCAGTTGTGAATGGTGATGGGCAATTAAACAACTCACTGGAGGTCGCTCCGCAAGTATCCCCATCTTCAATGATGGGAGATCCCAATACATTGTTTTATTTTAAGATGCATAAGACAAAATAGAGCACAGATTGTGCTCTTCAATGACCCTGGCTGGGGAAAATCTACATCATCTCTTTTCTCAAATGTTGGCTGGGGAGAATTCACTCCAGCAACTTGGTCGCCAAGTCTGTTTTCAAACTTGGCCCCAACTGCCCCGCTCTGACGGCTAGTCTCTCTTTATCCTTAAATGTGCCATCAGAAATCCCAGCCGAAAATAAGCTGGAGAAACGAGTGAATGAGACAAAAACACAGAGAATATTGGAAAAACTCAGCAGGTCTGGCAGCATCTGTGGAGAGAGAAACAGAGTGAACCTTTTGAGTGTGGTACAACTCTTCTTCAGAATTAAAAGGTGTTTTGATAGAGACAGAGGAGGAGGAAGGGGAACAGATGGTGCTGTGCTTTTCCCACCACACCCTCAACTCTGATCTCTTGCATCTGCAGTCCTCACTTTCTCCAGAGTATTCTTGAGCCAAGGAACACCTTTTAGAAAAAAAAAGGGACTCGCTTTATGACAATAGTCATTCCTGGAAAACCCTGGAATTCCCTTCCTAAGTGCGTTGTGGACTGCAGCACTTCAAGTAGACAGCTCACCTCAAGGGGCAACTAGGGACAGGCAATAAATGCTGGCCCAACCAGCATTACCCACAAAGAAACAAACAACATCATCAAGCAATGCGCATAACACAGTGCGAGAGCTAACACTACAAGGAACGAGTGGTCTCTCTCTCAACACCTGGAGTCTCTCTTTAAAGGATGTCTCTACCTGCAATGGCAATTATTACAATGTGGGAGGTTCTTTGAGGTGACATAGCCAGAGAGATTCTGCAGCTCACCCAGGGGCATTCAACCCCCTTCTCAGGAATTAATACATGAGTGTGAAACTCTCTAAACTATTAGAGTCATAGGGATGTACAGCATGGAAACAGACCCTTCAGTCCAACTCATCCAGGCCGACCAGATATCCCAACCCAATCTAGTCCCACCTGCCACACCCGGCCCATATCCCTCCAAACCCTTCCTATTCATATATCCATCCAACTGCCTTTTAAATGTTGCAATTGTACCAGCCTCCACCACATCCTCTGGCAGCTCATTCCATACACGTACCACCCTCTGTGTGAAAAAGTTGCCCCGTAGGTCTCTTTTATATCGTTCCCCTCTCACCCTAAACCTATGCCCTCTTGTTCTGGACTCCCCGACCCCAGGGAAAAGATTTTGCCCATTTATCCTATCCATGTCCCTCATTATTTTATAAACCTCTATAAGGTCACCCCTCAGTCTCACACGCTCCAGAGAAAACAGCCCCAGCCTGTTCAACTTCACCCTATAGCTCAAATCCTCCAACCCTGGCAACATTTTTGTAAATCTTTTCTGAACCCTTTCAAGTTTCATAACATCTTTCCAATAGGAAGGAGACCAGAATTGCACACAATATTCCAACAGGGCCTAACCAATGTCCTGTACATGACCTGCCAACTTCTGTACTCAATACTCTGACCAACAAAGGAAAGCATATCAAACACCTTCTTCACTATCCTATCTTACTGCGACTCCACTTTCAAGGAGCTATGAACCTGCACTCCAAGGTCTCTTTGTTCAGCAACACTCCCTGGGACCTTACCATTAAGTGTATAAGTCCTGCTAAGATTTGCTTTCCCAAAATGCAGCACCTTGCATTTATCTGAATTAAACTCCATCTGCCACTTCTCAGCCCATTGGCCCATATTCTCGCTGTGTTTGCACAATTCAGCGAGGTTTGTTGCAATATGAGATTCTGTAGAAGTGACCTGCAGTGCTCTGGAGATTTGTTTTCAATATCTGGAAAAATACCAGGATAATTCCAGAGGTGGTAGCCAGTGCCCCTGTATAGACAGTACCCATTGCCTGGCAGCCCTTGCCACCCCCCCCCCCGCCCCCCCCCCCCAGCTGTGGCAGATGCACCACCCTTACCTGATTCCTCTCGGATTCTTTGTGAATGGGGTCCTCTGCAGCCAGAGCTACACTGCTGGCTGCGATCACCAGCAGGATGCACATCTCAAAGTACCGCAGGTTGACAATGAAGTGACACGCCTTGCGCAGCCTGCCAGGTCAGAGAGAGAGAGACAAAGAAAGAGAGAGAGAAGAAGAAGAGTTACCACTGAGGAAGAGACTCCCTGCAGGTCGGCACAGTCACCCTCACCCTGGATCCTGCTACAATACCGCGCCAGGCTGGCATTCGGGAACACATTGAGCTCGGCCTGACTGCCAACCTCACCTCACCTATCCCTTGATGGGCCAAGTGGCCTGTTTCCACACTGTAGGGAAAGATGTTGTGAAACTTGAAAGGGTTCAGAAAGGATTTACAAGGATGTTGCCAGGGTTGGAGGATTTGAGCTGTAGGGAGAGGCTGGGCCTGTTTTCCCTGGAGCATCGGAGGCTGAGGGGTGACCTTAAAGAGGTTTACAAAATCATGAGGGGCATGGACAGGACAAATAGACAAAGTTTTTTTCCCTGGGGCGGTGGAGTCCAGAACTAGAGGGCGTAGGTTTAGGGTGGGAGGAGAAAGATATAAAATAGATCTAAGGGACAACTTTTTCACACTGAGGGTGGTGCGTGTATGGAATGAGCTGCCAGAGGAAGTGGTGGAGGCTGGTACAATTGCAACATTTAAGAGGCATTTAGATGGGTATGTAAATAGGAAGAGTTTGGAGGGATATGGGCCGGGTGCTGGCAGGTGGGACTAGATTGGGTTGGGATATCTGGTCGGCATGGACGGGTTGGACCGAAGGGTCTGTTTCCATGCTGTACATCTCTATGACTCTAAATGGCTAACACGAACAGCCTGAGTTTGGAGTCAATGATGTGGGTGTGCATTACATGCATTGTCTGACTGAGTGCACGATGTCAACTCTGAGACACAGAGTGACTGAATATCCCCAATGCAACCTCAAATGTTCTGATTTCTCTAAGGTATAAGTCTGTGTCAACTGGAATACCTAAAACAATGTCCTCCTCTGTTTTTCCTCCCCTTTTGAGAGATTGGGATCTCTGTTTTAATAAGGATGAATATTGTCTCTAAACATTCAGATGACACAGTGGGCGACGTACCGGATATAGACCTTGTATATTATGATGATTTGCTTTACTCTGCTATCATTGCAGATGGATGTTATGGATGCGTGTCTGTTCATTAAGAATATGTGATGGTGCTGATAATATAAAGCACAGATATGCCACCTATTTCTTCACAGGACTTAGTCATTGCTCATTCCAATGTCCTATGATCTCATCTGGATGATTCAGCATCTTTCCTTGAAGTGATGTGTTTGAATACTTTTCCTGGTTCAAAGTGGGATAAGTGTCTTCCTGCTGGTAATCAGGCGTCTCATCTCATTTTTTGGCTTCTTCCCAACAAGAAAGTCATACGTGTTTATAGCCAAATAACTTGAAGTCATTATCATCACCAACTGTTAGAGAGAAACAGCATCAGCATTTTGAGTCCAGTTTGAGATTGAAAGAGGAGTCATACTGGAGTCAAATTTTAACTCTGCTTCTCTCACCACAGATGCTGCCTGATAAATTCCTCCAGCAATTTTCTTTTTACAACATTGAGGGGGGGGGCTGCCTTCTTGAACTGAAGCAGTCCACGTACTGTCCGTATACCCACAATGCCGTGGGGGGGGGGCGGTTGGTGGGGCTTCCAGATTTTTGACACCACGACAGTGAAGGAATAGCGATACATTTCCAAGTCAGGATGGTGTGTGGATTGGAGGGAAACCTGCAGTGTTTGGTGTTCCCAAGTATCTGCTGCCCTTGTCCTTTCAGATGAAAGTGGCCATGGGTTTGGGAGGCGTTGTTGAAAGGTTTAGGAAGGTATACAGTGTCAGTGTTGGAAGGAGTGGCTGCTTGTGGATGTGGTGTTAACCAAGCGGATTGCTTTGTGCCGGATAGTGTCTAGCTTCTTTAGTGTTGTGGGATCTGCACTCTTCCAGGAAAGTGGGGACTATTTCATCACATTCCTGACTTGTGGCTTTAGGGTCAGGAATTATGTTAGTCACTGCAGAATTCCCAGTCTCTGATTACCTCTTATAGCCAGAGTATTTTCAGTTGAGCTTCTGGATAGGATATTGATAGCGATGAGATTCAGTGATGGTGACTCCATTGAGTGTCAAGGGACAACAGTTACACGCTCTCTTGTTGGAGGGGTTTATGGAGTGGCACGAATATTATCAGCCACTTAACATGCGCAAATCTTAAAATCTTCCAGACCTTGTTGCATTGTGGAAACTATGACGTGCAAATAGAACATACAACATAGAAGAATACAGCACAGTACAGGCCCTTCGGCCCTCGATGTTGCGCCGATCCAAGCCCACCTAACCTACACTAGCCCACTATCCTCCATATGTCTATCCAATGCCCGCTTAAATGCCCATAATGAGGGTGAGTCCACCACTGCTACTGGCAGGGCATTCCATGAACTCACGACTCGCTGAGTAAAGAACCTACCCCAAACATCTGTCCTATACCTACCGCCCCTTAATTTAGAGCTATGCCCCCTTGTAATAGCTGAATATTGTGCAGTCATCATATCTGACCTTACAGTGAAGGGGAAGCCAAGGATGGGAGATGTGTCTGAGATGAGAGCTGTGCTGGTGAATCGTGTTTAATGCAATGCAGTGTTTTGAGGTTGCGGTGCAACTATTCCACATTATGTTCATGTGATTTTACCTTGATCACTACAGTCATAGAATCAGAAAGTTATTTAGCACAGAGCCAGGCCCTTCTGGTCTGTGCAGAAAAAAATGTCCCTCCACGCTAACCCCATTTCCCTGCACTTGGCCCGTATCTTCCTAAACCTTTCCTATCCGTGTATTTGTCCAAATACCTTTTAAATGTTGTTAATGTACCCGCCTCAACCACTTCTGCTGGCAGCTCATGGGCAATATTTTCCCTTTAGTTCTTTCCCCTCTAACCTTGAACTGGTGCCTTTGAAGTTTTCATGAAGACCTGTAGCTCAGGTTGTGGGAGGAATAGTTGCTGAGCTTGTCGAGCTGCTGGGTTACCATGCAGACGTTTTATTGCCATGCTGGGCGACATCATCAGTGTGATGTCCATGAAGCACTGCTGCTCTGTCTCGCTTGGCTTTTATGTGGCTAAGCGAGGACTGCAGATAGTGGAGATTAGACTCAAGGTTAGAGTGGTGCTGGAAATGGACAGCAGGTCAGGCAGCATCCGAGGAGCAGGAGAATCAATGTTTCGGGTGGGAGCCCTTCATCAGGAATGAGGCTGGAAGCCTCAGGGGTGGAGAGATAAAATGTGTGTCCGGCCTGTTGGCGTAAGTCTCACTTCTGGGCCTTCTCTGCAGCCATTTGTGCACTGGGTCCGTCTCTATGTTTTTGTTAACGGCCTTTTTGGTTGAAAACCAGGCTTCCAAAACGTGGCTCTGGTCGGCCTCTCCAAAAGTGGTAACTTTGTCATAGTCGAATTGATGGCCCTCTTGGTCTGAGTGTATGGAGATGAGGGAGAGGGGATCATGTCAATAGCTAGGTGGTGTTTGTGATGTTGGATGACTGGTTTTCTCCCTGTCTTCTCGCCCTCGAAACCTGGGAAAAAGACTGAGTGAATTCACTCTATCCATGCCTCTCATCATCTTATACACTTTGATAAGATCCCCCCTCAGTCTCCGGTGCTCAAGAAATAAATCCTAGCTTGTCCAACCTCTCCCGATAACTCAGATCATTGAGTCCTGGCAACATCCTTGTAAATTTCCTCTGCACACTTTCCAGTTTAATAACATCCTTCCGATAGCAAGGTGACCAAAACTGAACACCATACTCCTTGGCCTCACCAATGTCCTGTATAACTACAACCTAACCTCCCAACTTCTACACTCAATGCCCTGACTGATGAAGGTCAGTGTGCCAAAAGCCTTCCTCACTGCCCTGTGACTCCACTTTCAGAGAATCATGAACCTGAACTCCAAGTTCCCTCTGTTCCACTGCACTCCATTCACCGTGAAACTCCTACATTGATTTGACTTTCCAAAAGGTAAAAACAATGACTGCAGATGCTGGAAACCAGATGCTGGAAAAGCACAGCAGGTCAGGCAGCATCTGAGGAGCAGGAAAATCGACGTTTTGGGCAAACGCCCTTCATCAGGAATAGAGGCAGGGTGCCTGCAGAGTGGAGAGATAAATGAGAGAGGGTTGGGGAGAAAATAGCATCGAGTACAATAGGTGAATGGGGGAGGGGATGGAGGTGATAGGTCAGGGAGGGGGGTGGGGGAAGGTAGCAAAGAGTACAATGGGTGGATGGGGGAGGGGATGGAGGTGATAGGTCAGACAGGAGGGTGGAGTGGGCAGGTGTAAAGGAAGATAGGCAGGCAGGACAGTTCATGGCGATAGTGCTAAGCTGGAAGTTTGGAGCTAGGGTGAGGTGTGGGAAAGGGAAATGAGGAAACTGGTGAAGTCCACATTGATGCCCTGGGGTTGAAGTGTTCCGGGGCGGAAGATGAGGTGTTCTTCCTCCAGGCGTCTGGTGGTGATGGAGCGGCGGTGAAGGAGGCCCAGGACCTCCATGACCTCGGCAGAGTGGGAGGGGGAGTTGAAATGATGGGCCACAGGGCGGGGGGGTTGATTGGTGCGGGTGTAGCGGAGATGTTCCCTAAAGCGCTCTGCTAGGAGGCGTCCAGTCTCCCCAATTTAGAGGAGACCGCATCAGGAGCAATGGATACAATAAATGACATTGGTGGATGTGCAAGTAAATGCAAGACCTCACACTTATCAATATTAAACTCCATTTGCCATTTCTCGGCCCCCTTCCCCAGCTGACCAAGGTCCTGCTGCAATTTCTGATAACCTTCCTCACTGTCCACGATGCTGCCTATTTTAGTGTCATCCGAAAACTGACGAATCATGCCTTGTACATTCTCATCCAAATCATTGATCTTGATTACAAACAGTAATGGGTCCAGCATCGACCCCTGAGGCACTCCACTAGTCTCAGGCCTCCAGTCTGACAAGCATCCTTCCACTATTACCCTCTGCTTCCTACCATCAAGCCAACTGTGTATCCAATTTGCCAGCTCCCTTTGGATTCCATGCGATCTAACCTTCCAGAGCAGCCTACCATGTGGAACCTTATCGAAGGCCTTACTGACATTCATATAGACTATGTCTAACGCCCCGCCCTCGTCAACCTTCCTGGTCACTTTATCAAAGAACTCTAACAAATTCGTGAGTCATGATCTCCCATACACAAAACCATGCTGACTAGTCCGAATCAAACTCTGTCCTTCCAAACGCATGTATATCCTATCTCTCAGAGTCTTCTCAAGTAATGTACCCACCACAGAGGTTTAGCTTACTGCTCTATAGTTCCCAGGTTTTTCTTTGCAGCCCTTTTGAGTCAGGGCACAACATTCGCTACTCTCCAGTCTTTCAGGACCTCACCCGTGGCTAACAATGATGCAAAAGTATCAGCCAGGGCCCCCACAATTTCTTCTCGAGCCTCTTGCGGTGTTCTTTGATATATCTGGTCAGGACCAGGACATTTATCCATCTTCATACATTCTAATACCATCCAACACTTCTTCGACTGTGATATGGACTGTCCCCAAGGTACCACCACTAACTTTCCAAAGTTCCATAGTGTTCATGTCTTTCTCCAACTTACTATTTCTGGTTACTGTATCTCCTCTGTGCCTCCTTGCTTTTGAGGATCTCACCCCCCTGCCAATCTCGTTTAAACCCTCCCTTTTGCACAAGCAAATTTGGCCGCCAAGATATTGGTTGCCCTCCAGTACAGGTGCAATCTGTCCCTTTTGAACAGATCACCTCTGCCCCAGGAAAGATACCAATGACCTAAAAATCTGTCCTGCTACCCCCTGCACCAACTCTTCAGCCCACGCATTCATCTGCCATCTCCTCCTATACTTACCCTCATTGGCACACGAAGTAATCCAAAGATTACCACCATTGAGGTGCTGTTTTTTAACTTTTTACCTTCTCTGTATAATCACTCCGCAGAATCTCATCCCTATTTCTGCCTATGTCGGTAGAGTCGAGTTGTTAATTCCCTTGCGTTGTTGGAGCCAGTTCCGGGACCAATGCTCCGGGCTATCGCTTCCTGAGTCATCTATTTCCAAAGTTGCTGCTTCTGATGTCCTGCCCGACTGTAGATGAAGGTTGTCATCTCACCAGGGACTCCACAGAGCAAGAAGCCGTGAACCCTCTCCTGGGTTACGGAGCCATCCTGTAGTCTACTTCTGATCTCAGCAGCACATTGCACAGCTTTAGTGTGAATGTGTCAGGTTCCATTATACACACAGAAACTCGGCAACCATTGTCCAACCGCTAAATAAACAAATTTGTGAGGCATTATCCCCCACTCACAAAACCATGCTGACTATTCCTAATCCTCCTTCCTGATGAAGGGCTCCTGCCCAAAACGTCGACGTTCCTGCTCCTCGGATGCTGCCTGACCTACTGTGCTTTTCCAGCACCACTCTAATCTTGACTCTGATGTCCAGCATCTGCAGTCCTCGCTGTCGCCTATTCTTAATCAAACCTGTCTTTCCAAATGCATGTATATATTATCTCTCAGAATCTTTTCAAATAATGTTAAATAGACCACTGTCTCTTAGTAAGTGGAGCCAAGTTTAAAGCAAGTGAATTTAAGGATTCGAATCCAGGAGCAGGGATACCTTGCTGTAATTTCCCAGGGCCTCGGTGAGACTGCACCTGGAAGAATGTGTGCAGTTCGGTCTCCTTATCTGAGGAATGATGTTCTGGATATGGAGGGAGTGCAGTGATTTCTGGGATGGCAGGGTTGACGTATGGTGGGGGGGGGGGGGGGGGGGGGAACTGGATCGGTTAGGACTATATTCACTAGAGTTTCAAAGAATGACTTGAGGTATCTCATAGAAATAAAATTCTAACCTGATTACTGAACTGCCTTCCTCAACCATTCCAGAGGGTAGTTAAGAGTCGAGAGAGTGGTGCTGGAAAAAGCACAGCAGGTCAGGCAGCATCCGAGGAACGACGTTTCGGGCATAAGCCCTTCATCAGGAATGAGGCTTGTGGGCCGGGGAGCTGAGAGATAAATGGGAGGGAGAGGGTGGTGGAGCTGGGGGAGGGGGGAGAGATAGCTGAGAAAGCGATAGGTTGACCAAGGTGAAGGAGAAGATGAAAGGTCAGAGGAGGGAGTGATGGACAGGTCAGGAGGGCAGTGCCGAGTTGGAGGCTTGGGACTGGGATAATGTGGGGTGGTCCACGTGTGGTTGGAGGGTCCCAAGGCATAATATGAGGAGCTCTTCCTCCAGGCACTGGGCGGTAATGATTTGGCAGTGGAGGAGGCTCAGGACCTGCATGTCTTTGGTGGAGTGATAGTAGTAGGGAGGGGGAGGGGTGGCACAGGAGAGTTGAAGTGTTCAGTCACAGGGCGGTGGGGTTAGTTGGTGTGGGTGTCCCAGAGATGTTCTCTGAAATGATCTGTATGTTGACGTCCTGTTTCCCTGACGTAGCGGAGACCACATTAGATGCAAAGGATGCAGTAGTTGACATTGGTGGAGGTACACGCAAATTTCTGTTGGATGTGGAAGGACTTAAGAGTCAACCACATTGTTGTGGGTCTGGAGTCATATGTAGGCCAGACCAGGTAAGGACAGCAGATTTCCTTCCTCTGCAGAAAACCAGATGGCATTTGAACAACAATTGATGCTCGTTGTCATGGTCAGGATTACTGAGACCAGTTTTCCTGGACGCGGCAGGGTAAATGCAGGAAGGATGTTCTGTAAGACCAAGGAGTTCAGAAGCAGAGGTCGCAGTCTAAGGCTGCGGGGTAGGCTATTTTGGACTGAATGAGGAGAAATGTCTTCACCCAGGAAGTGGTAAGCCTGTGGAATTCACTGCCACAGAAAAATGCGGAGGCCAAAATACTGAATGTTTCAAGAAGGACTTAGATATACTTCTTAGGGCTAAAGGAATCAGGGGATATGGGGAGAAAGAGGAAACAAGGGACTGAGTTGGATGGTCAGCCATGATCATCTCAAATGGTGGAGCAGGTTCAAAGGACTGACTGGCCTACTCCTGCTCCCATTAAATGGTGACTCGATGAGTCACCATTTAATTCCACAACTGGATGTGAAATCCATACCTCCATGCAGTTTAGCCACTGCCTTTTCTCCAAGAGTTACTAAAACTTTCATGCTGTTCAGAATCTGTTGTGTAGGAATAATGATTACAACTTTAGTATGATTTGAATTCTTAGAATCCCTACAGTGTGGAAACAGGCCATTTGGCCCAACAAGTCCACACCGGCCGTCTGAAGAGTAACCCACCCAGACCCATTCCCTGACCCTATTACTCTACATTTACTTCTGACTGATGCAGCCAGCCTACACATCACTGAATACTATGGGTAGTTTAGCATGGCCAATTCACCTGACCTGCACAGGGAGGAAACCGGAGCACTTGGAGGAAACCTGCACACACATGCAAACTCCAAACAGACAGTCGCCAGAGGGTGGAATCGAACCCGGTTCCCTAGTGCTGGGAGGCAGCAGTGCTAACCACTGAGCCACCGTGCTGCCCCCATTCTATACTCACTCTCTCAATATCCCATCCTTGACTTCCTGCTCATCTGTTAAATTTATCCAGTTGTCTATGGCTACAATGTTTTTATATTTCTAACCTGATTACTTAGTCCACATGTGATTTTTTCCCCCCAATCTATGTTACATTGCAATTCAACATTTGAGCTGCAAATATATCTGTTCAATAAAGCACGAACCTTATTAAGTTAATACAGCCTCTTTCTCCTGAGTATGGGGAATGGGCAGGGAACAGGCATAATGGATGAAACAGTTTCCTCACAACGCGCAAGCTCCCTGTTAATTCAAAACAGCACAGAGACCTGGGGGAACTGCACACTGCCATGGGTTATCGACTGGACGCATCAGCTCTCTCCAAAAGGAGATGCACAAAAAACTAGGAGTGGCACAATGGGAAAATTCCTCAAACGTTTGATCCGTTGAACCCCTCACCCCAAATCACAGGGAAAAACTGAAGCAAAGGTATTAGTGCTGGCTGGAATCCCTTTTTTTACAAACCCGTCCCAGACTGTCTTTGAATGGACAGCCTTGCCTGGCCATTTCAGAGGATAGTTATGAGTCAATCTCATTCCTCTTGGAGTCAGACATAGGCCAGACCCAGGTAAGGGTGACAGCTTTCCTTCTCTGAAGTGGGCAGCTCTACAAAAGTGGGGGTGATCCTGAACTTAATTTCAGTAAATAAAGCTGAGAGAGTGATTGAAGTACCAGCAGGGAGTATTTTGCAGACAGTGATCACAACTTTCATTAGATTCGAGTTTGCTATGAAAAAGTACAAGGCTGATGATGGCGATGAGGGGGGCGTTAAGGTTGACTTTGATAAGATCAGATATGATTTGGGCAGAGTGGACTGGGAGCACATACTCTCGGGATAAATCTGTCTCAGAATAGAGGGATACATTCAAGACGGAAGCAGAGAGAGTACGGGGCTAACATGTTCAAAGAAAGAGAAAGGATTGGACCATCACGGGCGGCACAGTGGTTAGCACTGCTGCTTCACCGCGCTAGAGACCCGGGTTCAATTCCCGCCTCAGGCAGCTATCTGTGCGGAGTTTGCACATTCTCCCTGTGTCTGTGTGGGTGTGCTCCAGTTTCCTCCCACAGTCCAAAAATGTTCAGGTTAGGTGAATTAGCCATGCTAAATTGCCCATAGTGTTAGGTGAAGGGGTAAATGTAGGGGAATGGGTCTGGGTCGGATGATCTTTGGAAGGGCAGTGTGGACTTGTTGGGCCGAAGGGCCTGTTTCCACACTGTAAGTATTCTA
>NC_057749.1:18258257-18259293 GCF_004010195.1 Chiloscyllium plagiosum
GGGAATGTGGACATTGCCAGCTGGGCTAGCCATTGCAGCCCATTCCTAATTGTCCTTGAGAAGGTGGCAAGCTTCCTTCGTGCAATCCCACAATGTTGTTAGGACAACGGAATGCCAGGATCTTTAACCCAATGACACTGAAGAAACAGTGATCTGTTTCCAAGACATTCCTGATGAAGAACCTATGCTCAAAACGTTAACTCCTGCTCCTCAGATGCTGCCTGACTGGCTGTGCTTTTCCAGCACCACACTTTTAGACTCTAATCTCCAGCATCTGCAGTTCTCACTTGCTCCTATTTCCAGGTCAGAGTGGTGAGTGGCTTGGAGGGGGATGGTGTTGCCCTGTTTCTCGCCTTCCAGGTGGTAGCAGCCATGGACATTCTCCCAACCTGCCTCCTATTAAAAACACCATCCCTTATTCCCAATTCCTCCGCCTCTGCCGCATTTGTTCCCAGGATGACCACTTGCACCTTAGAAAATCCCAGATGACCTCCTTCTCCCAAGATCACAATTTCCCTTCCCGTGTGGTTGATGATGACCTCCAGCGCATCTCCTCCACTTCCCGCACCATCGCCCTTGAACCCCACCCCTCCCAACGCAACAAGGACAGAACCACCCTGGTCCTCACCTTCCATCCCACCAAACTCTATATATTGCATTATCCTCCTCCACCTACAAACCAGTGATATATTCCCTCCCACCCCAATCAGCATTCCAAGAGACCATTCCCTCCACGACTGCTTTGTCAGGTCCACGCCCCCCCATCAGCCCACACCCAACTCCTGGCACCTTCCCCTGCCACCGCAGGAATTGCAAACCTGAGCCCACGCCACTCCCCTCACCTCCGTCCAAGGCCCCAAAGGATCTTTACACATTCGACAAAAATTTATCTGTACCTCTACCAATGTCATCTATTGTATCTGTTGCACCCAATGTGGTCTCCTCTACATTGGGGAGACGGGACACCTTCTCCCAGAACATCTTTGGGATGCCCGCACCCACCAACCCCACCACCCCATGGCTGAACACTTCAACT
>NC_057749.1:18260166-18261108 GCF_004010195.1 Chiloscyllium plagiosum
GAGTATGGTGCTGGAAAAGCACAGCCGGTCAGGCAGCATTCAAGGAGCAGGAGAATTGACGTTTCAGGCATAAGCCCTTCATCAGGAATGAGGCTTGTGGTCTATGACAGCTGAGAGATAAATGGGAGGGGAGTGAGGCTGGGGGAGGGGGGGTATAGATAGCTGGGAATGCGATAGGTGGGTGAAGGTGGGGATGAAAGTGATAGGTCAGAGAGGAGGGTGGAGCAGATAGGTGGGAAGGAAGATGAACAGGTAGGACTGTTTAAGAGGGCAGTGCCAAGTTGCTCCACCCTCCTCTCTGACTTATCACTTTCACCACCATCTTCATCTACCTATCGCATTCTCAGCTATCTTCTCCCCAGGTCCACCCCTCCTCCCATTTATCTCTCAGCCCCCCCAGCCCACAAGCCTCATTCCTGATGAAGGGCTTATGCCTGAAACTTCGATTCTCCTGCTCCTCGGATGCTGCCTGACCTGCTGCGCTTTTCCAGCACCCCACTTTCATCTCTGATCTCCAGCATCTGCAGGCCTCAATTTCTCTATGGAAAGTGCTGTCAAAGGAGCTTTAGTGTGTTAATGCAGTGCACCTTGCAGCCAGTGGTTTGTACCATCTATGAGGAGGAGTCTCCATGTAACCTGGAGAGGGCCACTGGGTGGTGGGTTTCATCAGAGGGTCACCAAATCTCAAGGGAGGGGCAAGACTGAGAGGGCAGGCTCTTCATTGTAATCTCAGCCAGCAGGGGAATTCTGCCTGGACTGTTGAAATCACTCTGCATTATGGAGCAGCTAACCTGAGCTCGCTATGTTGGTGCTGGAGAGATGGATTATTGAACATCTTGCGGGCGGCACGGTGGCACAGTAGTTAGCACTGCTGCCTCACAGCACCAGAGACCCGGGTTCAATTCCCGCCTCAGGCGACTGACTGTGTGGAGTTTGCACGTT
>NC_057749.1:18261191-18263555 GCF_004010195.1 Chiloscyllium plagiosum
TGTAATGTAATCTAATCTAATCTTGAGTGGGTTAGCGCTAAAGCAGGTAGCTTGGCCCATGATGGTGTCGAGCTCAGGGTGTTGTTGGAGCTATGACCATGCAATGTCCCCACTGGCTTATCACCGACTGTCCAAAAGCCATTTCCCTCCGTTTCCACCCTCCCCAGCGTTGGTGAATTAACTCTTCACAAAAGTGGATGGGAGTTGACATCCTGATTGTTCATTTGTGGGGGGCATTCACAGCAATGCCAGACTGAGGTCTCCTGTTCCCCTGCCTGATGTAAAACAGAGCCACAGGTCCCACCTGCAACTAGGAAAGTCACCCGAGTCCCACTCATTCCCGAGGAAGAGCTTATGCTCGAAACGTCGATTCTCCTGCTCCCTGGATGCTGCCTGACCTGCTGTGCTTTCCCAGCACCACACTCTTCAACTCTGATCTCCAGCACCTGTAGTCCTCACTTTCTCCTGATTCCCACTGTGGACAACTCCACGTTTTTCCGTGTGGAATCATGAGACTCTTTCAGACCAGGAAGGATCAGCAACGTGAATTCACGTTCCCACAGCTCACTGTGACATCCTGTGGAGTTAGCTCTTTGATGGATGAAGCATGCTGGGAGAAAGTGAGGACTGCTGATGATGGAGATCAGAGTCAAAAAAGATGGCGCTGGAAAAGCACAGCCGTTCAGGCAGCATCCGAAGAGCAGGAAAGTCGACACATCGTGCATAAGTTCTTCATCAGGAATGTGGGGGTCCAAGGGGGCTGGTAGATAAATGGGAGGGGGGTGGGATGGTAGCTAGAAATGCAATAGGTAGATGAAGGTGGGGGAGAAGGAGATTGGTCGAAGAGGAGGGTGAGCAGATAGGTGGAAGAAAGATGGACAGATCATGAGGATGGTGCCAATTTGGAAGGTTGGATCTGGGATAAGGTGGGGGGAGGGGAAATGGGGAAACTGGTGAAATCCACATTGTCGTGTGGTTGGAGGGTGCCAAGGTGGAAGATGAAGTGTTCTTTCTCCAGGCAATGAGTGGCTAGAATTTGACGGTGGAGGAGGCCCAGGACTTGCATGTCCTTGGCGGTGTGGGAGGGAGAGTTGAAGTGTTCGGCCACAGGGCGGTAGGATTGTTTAGTGCGTGTGTCCCAGAGATGATCGCTGAAATGTACCACAAGGTGGATGAAGCATACTGTCTGGGACATGATCTATAAAGGCTAACTGCCACCAATTTTGGGAATGAAAGCAGGAATCTCGGTGGGTGATGGTGATATGTAATGGTAATGTCAAGTTCTGGTAATCTAGAGGTTCTGGATTTGAAACCTACCTCAAAAGCTAGTGGAATCTAAAATTGACTTTAAACAAATTGGAATATAAAGCTAGTCTCCCTAATAGGGGCAATGCTGATGGTTGTACAAACGTATCGAGGTCTGTAATGTCTTTTTCGGGGAACAGACCTCCCATCCTGACCTGGTCTGGCCCATTCTTGTGATTGAGCCAACAAGCCACTTAGTTCAGGGGCAGTCAAGGACAGTGACACTTGCATCCCAGTTAATCGCATTGCCGTAAACCTGCCATTTTGGATGTGTAACATTTATCTGTCAAATAACCAAGGATGGGCCAAAAGACTTAATGACCCAGTTTTACAGCTTTAAATGTTCGTTTCCAGCTTCATATTCTGTGGTGGTACTCTGTGACAGGACTTCACTGTTGCTGACTATTTTAACCTTGCCCCTCACTAGGCTCTTCCACTCTGCAGCCCTCCTCTCTCCAGTGCTGACAACTCCCTCTCTTTGTGTCTTGGTAGATCTACATGCACCTGCGATGTTACAGCACCCCGAATGAGCAACGCTACATCGTCCGAATCCTCTTCATCGTCCCCATCTATGCTTTTGACTCATGGCTGAGCCTCCTCTTCTTCACCAATGACCAGTACTATGTGTATTTTGATACAGTACGAGACTGCTATGAAGGTAGGTGAGCACAATAGCTGTGGGGGGCTTCGAGCAGTGGTTACATCCCTCTCATTGTTTCTCAATCTCGGCTGTTCTCTCCGCTCCACTGTGGGTTATGACGCTGGACTAGCCCAAGGTCGTGAATTCAAATCTTCCTGTAGCAGCTTTAAAACTGGATTCAGTGAATTGAGTTAAAATGGTGATAAGCCATTATCTTGCTGGAAAACAAAACTGTCTGAAGGGGATGAATACATATCTCCCTCCCTCACCCGCTCACTTGTCTTTGAGTCTATAACCTATTTCTTTCACTGTCTCTTTCTATCTCTCTCTCTCTCTCTCTCTCTCTCTCTCGTTTTTTCTCTTACTTCCTCTCTTGCCCCCAGCCCTCTCTCCCTCCCCACCATTCCCCTCCTTCCCAC
>NC_057749.1:18263598-18266540 GCF_004010195.1 Chiloscyllium plagiosum
TCTTTCCCCCCACCCCTACTCCATCCACCTCTTCTCTACCTCGCGCCTGTTTTTTTCTTTCTTCCTTGCTATCTCGCTCGTGCTGCTCAGTGTGTGCCCATTGTGACAAGCAGTTCCCAGCAGTCAGCATGGCTTTCCCCAGCAAGGCCCTGATTCGGATGGATTTGATTTGGTTGTTTATTTTTTCCCATGTCCTGTGCCCTCAGGGCCAGCCCAGCTGAGTAGGATTGGTGCACATTTCTGGGTTGGTTATCACTGGCGCCCAGCCACAAGAGGAGACCAAATACCCGCGTGGCTTTCCTGATTCAATCTCTGGAATCCAACTGAATACAGGCGCTGGAGCAGCAGAACTTGCCTGAGCTACATTAGCTCCCCAGCGAACATTGCATTAACTTTAAACTTCTCTCCCTTGTTTCTAAATCCCTCGTGGACTCTTCCCTGTCTCTGTTAACTCCTCCAACCCCACAGCCCTCCTCCAACCTCCAGTTTTAATCCCTGCTCCAATGGCGGCTCTGCCTTCAATTCAGATGGCCCAAAGCTCTGTCACCCCCTTCCCTAAACTCCTCCACGTCTCAACTTTTAAGAAGCCCCCAAAAACCTACTTACCCTCCTGACCAAACCTCAGGCTATCGGATTCAGTGCATCCCAACATAGAGACCTTGGAGTGCAGGTTCCTTGAAAGTAGAGTCGCAGGTAGATAGGATAGGTGATAGATGAAGAAGGCATTTGATATGCTTTCTTTTATTGGTCAGAGCATTGAGTGTAAGAATTGGGGCGGGGGGGTGTCGTTGCGGCTGTACAGGACATTGGTTTAGGCCACTTTTGGAACATTGTGAGCAATTCTGGTCTCCTTCCTATCGGAACGCTGTTGTGAAACTTGAAAGGGTTCAGAAAAGATTTACGAGGATGTTGCCAGGGTTGAAGGGTTTGAGCTACAAGGAGAAGCTGAACAGGCTGGGGCTGTTTTCCCTGGAGCATCAGAGGCTGAGGGGTGACGTTATAGAGGTTTATAAAATCATGAGGGGCATAGGTAGGGTAAATAGACAAGGTCTTTTCACTGTGTTGGGAGAGTCCAGAGCTAGAGGGCCTAGGGTTAAGGCTGAGAGGGGATAGATTTAAAAAGTGACCCCAGGGGCAACTTGTTTCACAGAGAGGGTGGTGCGTGTATGGAATGAGCTGCTAGAGGAAGTGGTGGAAGCTGGTACAATTACAGCATTTAAAAGGCATCAGATTGGTCATATGAATAGGAAGTGTTTGGAGGGATATGAACATAGAACATTACAGCGCAGTACAGGCCCTTCAGCCCTCGATGTTGCGCCGACCTGTGAAACCAATCTGGGACTAGATTAATTTAGGAAATTTGGTTGGCATGGATGGGTTGGACCGAAAGTCTGTTTCCATGTTGGTATATCTTTATGACTCTATCTCCTGGTGTGGTTTGCGCCTCATCTGTGCTCCTCTTGTGAGACGGGATTCTGTCAGTCCTCAGCCAGTTCCGAGTGAGGGAGGATCTCTTCGGAGGGTCCGTAGGACTCAGTGAGCCGAATGGCCTGCTTCGGCACTGCAAGTATTCCACTTCTGAGTGTCTTGTTGTGGTCACTTCAGAGGACAGCTAAGAGTCAACCATGTTGCTGAGAGTTTATTTTGCTCATCTGTGACACTCCTTAGGGTTTATGCAGACACCCATTGGGATAATGGAGAGTAGCTGGGAACGAACTGACCAGCAAGGAGACGGTCTGACAAGATATGAAGCAGAGCAGCTGTATCACCCTCTCTACTCTGGGCAGGGCAAACTTTTAAAACCTGTCCCAATCTGTTTCGCTCTAACGTTATAATTTACATTTACATAGCACCTTTATTGTCATCCCAAAATCCTTCAGGGGTTGATCTGATAGAAGCCTATAAAACTCCAACTGGACTAGACAGAGCAAATGTAGGAAGGAGGTTTGTAATGACCGGGGAATCCTGTATCGAGGGTCACAGTCAGAGGGGAGGGCATAGACCACTTAGGATTGAGATGAGGCATAATAGCTTCACCCAGAGGGTGGGGAGCATGTGGAAATCGGGTGAGGCCAAAACATTGAATGTTTTCAAGTTAGGAGTTAGGGCTAAAAAGCTCAAAGTGTGTAAGGAGACAGTGGGAACTGGGGACTGATGATGAGCTATGATCATATTGAATGGTGAAGCAGGCTCGAAGGGCCGAATGGCCTACTCCTATTCTCTAGAATTAGAAGATATCTACCAGGGGAGCATGGAGTCAGGCTGTTGTTGCACTGCTGAATTCAAATCCTCACCTAACACCCACCTCTGCAAGGTGAAAAGGTTGTGTGCACACCAAACTGAACCACCCAGTGAATGGTACTCACTCTGCCACTCCTTTGTGTTATCGGGTCTGTTTGCTCATCAGTGAAGATGCTAATATTGACCGTGGCCTACACCCAAGGCTTCAGTGGGGACAGAAATCACACACCCCAGGACTGCGCCTGGCTCTCACCCCCTCCCCCAAACATCGGAGCCCCAGGGCCGGTGATGTAGCCCCCTTGACCCAAGTTCCTGTTTCTGGCCTTCACTAAAACATGAGATAGTGAGTCGGCATTATTTTACACCTCCTTTATCGTGTTGTTGCAACATATATGTTTCCATCGACTTGCACATTCAGGTGTTGGCTGTGTATTTATTTACTGGATATCTCCATTGAAAAGTTAAGGGTTTTTTTTAGACCAGTTTCTTCAAAAAGCCTGATTGTTGAGTTTTATATGATTGGAATTTTTGAGCGATGCTTGCCTTGAGCCAGTATGAATCAAAGACTGAAAATGTTCACTTGAGTGAAATTGCCTCTCGAATGTCACTCCCTCATTTGAGATGTTTCTAATCATAGGGCTTCCTTCCAACTGGTCTCTCTCTCTCTGTATTTCTCTCTCTCTCTCTCTCTCTCTCTCTCT
>NC_057749.1:18268487-18275337 GCF_004010195.1 Chiloscyllium plagiosum
CTCTCCCTGTCTCTCTCCCTGTCTCTCTCCCTGTCTCTCTCCCTGTCTCTCTCCCTGTCTCTCTCCCTGTCTCTCTCCCTGTCTCTCTCCCTGTCTCTCTCCCTGTCTCTCTCCCTGTCTCTCTCCCTGTCTCTCTCCCTGTCTCTCTCCCTGTCTCTCTCCCTGTCTCTCTCCCTGTCTCTCTCCCTGTCTCTCTCCCTGTCTCTCTCCCTGTCTCTCTCCCTGTCTCTCTCCCTGTCTCTCTCCCTGTCTCTCTCCCTGTCTCTCTCCCTGTCTCTCTCCCTGTCTCTCTCCCTGTCTCTCTCCCTGTCTCTCTCCCTGTCTCTCTCCCTGTCTCTCTCCCTGTCTCTCTCCCTGTCTCTCTCCCTGTCTCTCTCCCTGTCTCTCTCCCTGTCTCTCTCCCTGTCTCTCTCCCTGTCTCTCTCCCTGTCTCTCTCCCTGTCTCTCTCCCTGTCTCTCTCCCTGTCTCTCTCCCTGTCTCTCTCCCTGTCTCTCTCCCTGTCTCTCTCCCTGTCTCTCTCCCTGTCTCTCTCCCTGTCTCTCTCCCTGTCTCTCTCCCTGTCTCTCCCCATCCCCCCACTCCTCTCCCTCCCACTCTTTCCTTTTCTGTCGCTCTTTTACTTTCTTTTCTCTCTTACCCGTGCACTCCCCGCCGAGGTCCCAGTGGTTTGCCTCCGCATTTCAGATTTGGATTGTGTCGATCTGCATTTATGAATCAATTTACTCAATTCCTCATTGATTAGTATTTACACGTTATCATTAACATCTGAAAGGCCAAGGAGAAAAGCACAAGAGGTGCTATCATCTCCCCTGTAAGCTTGAAGAAACTCCCATCCCATCTCCAAAAGGGTGGTGACAATCGTGCGATTTGATTATTTTGTGGTTTCTGGTGTCCTGATCCTTTCCTTTCCAGGATCATACTTTGGTTGTGGAATTTTTGGAGTGTTCATCCCTGAAGAACGAAGATATACATTTATAGGATGTTTTCTGAAAGGTTATGAATTTCTCAGTCAAAGATCGTGGTTTGGCATTCACAAAAATCTAGTTTTAGACAAGTGCACGTGGTAAACATCTGGAAAATTATTTTCCTTTCAGATCCCTAATGGCCTTGTCCCCTCTATCTGTGTAATCTCCAACCCTACAAAATCCCAAGATGATGACTCTGCACTCCTCTCAGCCGAGCCTCTTGTACATCCTAATTTTAATCATTAATAGCATTGGTTGCACCCCCCATAGTTGCATTGGCCCCACATTCTAGGATTCTCTCCCTGAACCTCCCAACCCTTTACCTCGCTTGCCTTATTTAAGACATTATCTCTATGACAGAGTTTTCATCTATTTGAGTTACAGGGAGAGACTGGATAGGCTAGGACCACTTTCACTGGAGTGGAGGAGGTTGAGAGGGTGACCTTTATAGAGGTCTATAAAATGATGAGGGACATGGATAAGTTAAATACCTTTTCCCTCGGGTTGAGGAGCTCAAAACTAGAGGGCATTTTTTTTAAGGTGAGAGGGAAATGATTTAGAAAAGGGACCCGAGGGGCAACTTTTTCAGGTAGAAAGTGATTCATACGTGGAATGAACTGCTAGAGGAAGTGATAGATGCAGGTACAGTTACAGCACTTAAAAGACATTTGGACAGGTGCATGAATAGGAAAGATTTAGGGGGATATGTGCCAAACACAGGCAAATGGGACTAGATTAGCTTGGGAAACCGGGTCAGTATGGACGAGTTGGACTAAAGGGTCAGTTTTTGTGCTGTAGACTCAGTGACTTTGACTCCATGAGTAGGACCTGGGTATTATAGCCTTAAAATAAGAGGGGAACAGATTTAGGAGGGAATTGAGGAGGAACATCTTCACCCAAAGGGTTGTAAATCTGTGGAATTCCCTGCCCAGTTGAGGGTGCCTTGTTGAATGTTTTCAAGGCAAAGATAGATTTTTGAGCAGGATAGGAATTACAGGTTATGGTGTGCGGGCTGAGTCCACAAGATGATCAGCCGTGATCTTATTGAATGATGGAGCAGGCTTGAGGGGCCGGATGGCCTACTCCTGCTCCTAGTTCTTATCTCATGCTTTGTTTCATGGTGCTCCTGTGTAGTCCTTTGGGACATTTCTTTTATATTAAAGGCACTATGGGAATGTAGGTTGTTGTGCAGCTGTTCACCTACTGCCAGTAAAGTCAAATGGTTACTTGCCTCCCTGCCCTGGCTCTAACTCATGTGGATGTTTTGACTGATGTTTATCCCGTTGGTACAATGCGGTCTGAGCCTTGCAAAGCCTTTTGTTTACCGCGCTGAGCTGTGAAAGCATCAACAGATGGCACACTCTGAGGTGGCAGCCATGTTTATTTGGCTTTCAGGCCTAAAAAAGAGGGGGGGGGGGGAGGATTTGGATGTTTGTTCAAAGGCCGTTGCCTAGCGATTGTGCTGTCGCTAATCTCTCCAGGGAATTCAGTAGCACAACATCTGCTCGGGGTTGCCAAGGGAATGGTATGGGATGTGCAGGCAGGAAGGGAGTATGCAGCTATCACTGTTTCCCAGATTATATTTAAAGAGCCTGACTCCAGGCCTTGCTGTTTCAGGCTTGTCTTTTTTAAGTAGTTCTGTTGTTGAAGCTTGAAGCAGATTTTAAACACCGTGCTTGTCTGAATACAAATATCTGTGATCCTCAGTGTAGAATTTGTCCTTTTTTTTTACAGCAGGCTTGTGTGAGAAAAGCTTTCTTTAGGAAATGTTATGTAGGTTTATTTTAGCAATAACATTCAATTGATCTCCTGGTAACCATTGACGGAAATAAAACTGCTCCTTTAATGGCTTTTTATTCTTTTCCCTCATCACGCCCCCTAATCTGCGGCATGGTGACTCAGTGGTTAGCACTGCTGCCTCACTGTGCCAGGGACCTGGGTTCGATTCCAGCCTCCGGCGACTGTCTGTGTGGAGTTTGCACATTCTCCCCGTGTCTGCGTGGGTTTTGTCTGGGTGCTCCAGTCTCCTCCCAAAATCCAAAAATGTGCAGGTTAGGTAACTTGGCCCTGCTAAATTGTCCACAGTGTTCAGCGATGTGTTGGCTCGGTGGGTTAGCCTTGGGGAATGCAGGGGTACAGGGATAGGGTAGTGGGGTGGGTCTGGGTGGGACGTTCTGCAGAGGGTTGGTGTCAACTTGGTGGGTTGAATGGCCAACTTCCACACTGTAGGGCTTCTATGAAATCTCTCTTAATATGAAAACAAGCCCTTTGTTTATCGAAAGACAGATCCAGTTCCTATGGATTGCAGGGTAGCTAATGTAACCCCACAGTGTAAGATGTGAGGCAAAGAGAAAACAGTGAATTATAGACTGGCTTGTTTGACGTTGGTAGTGGGGACAAGTGGTGGAACTCATTATAAAAGATTTAATAGTAGAACACTTGGGATGTTCTCTTGAATTTGAACAGGACATTGGTGAGGCCGCTTCTGTGTCCAGTTCTGGTCGCCCTGTTATAAGAAGGAAATTATTAAGCTGGAGAGGGTTCAGAAGGGATTTACCAGGGTGTTGCTGGGAATGGAGGGTTTGAATTAAAAGGAGAGGCTGGTTAGGCCGGGCCTTTTCTCACTGGAGTGTAGGAGGTTGAGGGGTGACCTTATAGAGGTTTATATAAGGGTATAGATAAGGTGAATGGCAGGTGTCTTTTTCCTCTGGTGGGGGGGGGGGGATTTAAAAAATGGAGGAATAATTTTAAGATGAGAGGAGAAAGATTTTAAAAAAGACACAATGGACAATGTTCTTACAGACAGTGGTTTGTGTATGGAATAAACTTCCTGAGGAAGTAGTGGATAGGGGTGTACAGTTACAGCATTTAAAAGGCATTTGGATAAATACTTGAATAAGAAATATTTGGAGGGATATGGGCCAGGAGCAGGCAGGTGGGACTAGTTTAGTTTGGGATTATGGTTGGCATGGACTGGTTGGACCAAAGGGTCTGTTTCCATGCTGTATGATAGAATTGGATAGAGTTACCGTGGATTTACAGAAGGGAAGGTATACTTGCTGGAATATTTTGAGGATGTGTCTAATCATAGAGTTGTACAGCATGGAAACAAACCCTTCGGTCCAACCTGTCCATGCCGACCAGGTTTCCCAACCCAATCTAGTCCCACCTGCCAGCACCCGGTCCATATCCCTCCAAACCCTTCCTATTCATATGCCCATCCAAATGCCTCTTAAATGTTGGATTTGTACCAGCCTCCACCACTTCCTCTGGCAGCTCATTCCATACACGTACCACCCTCTGTGTGAAAAGGTTGCCCCTTAGGTCTCTTTTATATCTTTCCCCTCTCACCCTAAACTTATGCCGTCTAGTTCTGGGCTCCCCAACCCCAGGGAAAAGACTTTGCCTATTTACCCTATCCATGCCCCTCATAATTTTGTAAACCTCTATAAGATCACCCCTCAGCCTCCGACGCTCCAGGGAAAACAGCCCCAGCCTGTCCAGCTTCTCTCGATAGCTCAAAACCTCCAACCCTGGCAACATCCTTGTACATCTTTTCTGAACCCTTACAAGTTTCACTACATCTTTCCGATAGGAAGGAGGCCAGAATTGCATGCAATATTCCAACAGTGGCCTAACCAATGCCCTGTACAGCCGCAACATGACCTCCCAACTCCTATATTCAATACTCTGACCAATAAGGGAAAGCATACCAAACACCTTCTTCACTATCCTATCTACCTGTGACTCCACTTTTAAGGAGCTATGACCCTGCACTCCAAGGTCTCCTTGTTCAGCAACACTCCTTAGGACCTTACCATTAAGTGTATAAGTCCTGCTAAAATTTGCTTTCCCAAAATGCAGCACCTCGCATTTATCTGAATTAAACTGCATCTGCCACTTCTCAGCCCAGTTGATTGTGTGGAGGAGGGGGAGAGCAGGGGCGAGCCAGTGGATATGGTTTACATTTGGTTCTGCTGTAACGTGCGTTTCTTCAACGTGAATTGGCTTTAATGCGTTTGAAGCAAACTTTACTTGCCTGTATTGGCTCTGACGCAATTCTGGACCCCATTAGTTTAAACGGCGCGGCTGTTGCGCGATTTTCTAATAACGCGAGATCGCACGAAAACGGAGCTATCACATTATTATCAGAACCGACTGTACTTGGATTTTCAGAAGGCTTTCGGTGACGTTCCATGTAAGCGTGCAACATTTAAACCACATGGGATTACCCCTTTCCTCTAATCTCTCTCCCGGCTCCGAGGTCCAAATGGGGATCAATGTCCTGAGCTGGAAGTCAGTGCTGCAATCGGTGTGCCAGTACTGGTCAGCATGTGTGCAATGTCCAGGATCCTGCAGATGTACACAGCCTCGAGGGAATGTTCCATGGAACTGGGGGACTTGGCAGACTGGAAAGTGAGATTAGGGATAAACGGGCCTTTTTTTTTTACCCTGAGTGGCTGGCAATGATGAGTGAGGTACTGCAGAGATCAGTGCTTGCACCTCAGCTAATCACAACATGTACTCGTGAGTTGGAAGAGGGAACGAAATGTAATATCTCTTAAGTGTGTGAACTGTGGGGCGGGTGAGCTGTGAGGAGGATGTGAGAGGAATCAGACATGCTTCAGTGTGATTTAGACAAGTTGAGTGAGTGGGTGAATGTGTGGCAGATGCACTATAATGTGAGATTATCTTTGGTAGCAGAAATAGGAATTATTATCTGGGAATAAATTGGGAAAGGGAGAGGGTGCAACATGTTTTGGATGTCTTTGCACACCAGTCGCTGATGCAAGCATTGCAGGAGCAGTAGGTAGTGAAGAAGGCACATGGTTTGTTGGCTTTCGTAGTGAGAGGATTGGAGTGCAGAGCCCTAGTGAGAGCACAGTTGGAGTATTGTGTGCAGCTTTGGTCTCCTTATCTGAGGAAGGATTATCGTAGAATAATCACAGTGTGGAAGCAGGCCATTCAGCCCATTGAGTCCACACCATCCCTCCAAAGAGCATCCCATCCAGACCCCTACCCTATAACCCTGTATTTCCCCATGGCTAGCCCCACCCCTAGCCTACAGATCCCTGGACACTATGGGGTAATGTCCCACAGCCCATTCACCCCAACCTACATGTCTTTGGATTGTGGGGGGACATCAGAGCGCCCGGAGGAAGCACATGCAGATACAGGGAGAACGTGCAAACTCCACACGGTCAGTCACCCGAGGCTGGAATCGAACCCGGGACACTGGCGCTGTGAGGCAGCAGAGCCACCGTGCCACCTGGATGTTCTGGCAATGAAGTGAGTGCAATGAAGGCTTGGCAGAGTGAATCCTGGAATCGCAGGACTAATGTATGAAGAGAGACTGGATCAGTTGGAGTTTAGAAGAATGGGAGGGTGGGGGAGTGATAGTTGATCGTGCCTTTTGGTGAGTAGTTGGTGCCCATGTATCCTGGTGGCTAGTTTCCTGCCTGTTTGTCCAGTCTTCTCCAAAATCGCAATGATATTGTTTATTTGCATCATTTGAGGGGCCCCTGACCCAGGGTCCGCGATTATTGCTCACTTACACAGTGAAGAGTGTGGTATTTGTCTTGTCTGTGATGGGGATAAGAGAGCGAGAGAGAGTTTATTTCACACTCACTAAGAATTTGTGCTGCTTTCATGAGTAAATAACCTGAAATATTTAGACATTAGAAGTTTGCTCCCTCTCACTCCCCCTCTCTGTCTGAGGATCCCTCACTGTAGTTGAGCTGAACCAAACCCTGCTTTTGATTAGCTCACTTGTTTGGTGCGGTGTTAGCCTCTAGACAGAAGCGTGGGCCATCTGTTGTCCACGTGCGCTCCATTCAGCTTCAGCAGAGTTTGCTCAAGGCATCTGACAGATGAGAATTCTTTT
>NC_057749.1:18275837-18285615 GCF_004010195.1 Chiloscyllium plagiosum
GCCACTTCACATAGAAGCGTCTCAAGGAAAAGTTCATTTCCACACAAAAAGCTCTTTAAGTAAGATATCCAGTTGTATTTATCAATTGTTAACAAATGTGGCTCTGACACGGATGAAAGAATCCAGCTCGACTACATGTTCGCATTTAGGAAATTCTTCATTACACCTGCTTTATTTGCATTTTCCCACATGATTAAAAGAATGTTAAAACCTGAGTTCATATTAAGATCAAAACTTGATCCACTTTTGTTCCATAATAATAATACAATTTGACTGTACTCCAAGAGACAAACTTACTTTTCCAATTTCTACTACTTTATATAAAAAAGCATACATCTGATTAATTCGTCAGCGAATGATAATTTAGAGTCTATCTGAATCAATTTGCTTAAAGATCTTGAGCTCTTCAACAACTTACATTTGTATAGCACCTCTAATGTAATGAAGTAGTGTAATCCTAAAGTGCTTCACAGGAGGGTTACAGAATAAAGTGTGATTGATGCTGAGCCACATAAAGGGATGTTCAGTCAAATAAACGGATGCTTGGTCAAATTGGTTGGGTTTATGGTGACAGTTAAAGGAAGAGAGTGAGGTTTGGAAGGAGAAAGGCTGTCGGGAGGGAATTTCAGTGACTGGGGTGTAAGAAACTGAAAGCATGGCCAACAACAGTGGAGCAGTTAATATTGACAATGCACCAGTTGCCAGAATTGATAAATGTTGCAGTAGGGGTTGGGAGGCAGTTGTGAGGTCATCAATCCTCCTTGATTATTTACAAAATCAACTTAAACTAAATTAGCATAGGCAACCCTTAAGGAGCATGATAACAACAATCAAAGTTTCAAAGAAAAAGTCATTAAATTTATTAAAATATCCAACAGTGCACACTGGTCACAGAGGCCCGGAGCTCATAGCTGGGATACCACATGCTCCCTGTCTCTCTATCTCTCTCTCTCTCTCTAGGGACATTAACACAGGCTGTAACCAAGAAAGAGAGACATTATCCTACTTTTCACTACTTCATAATAACCTGATTAAACACAATTAATGTAGACAGTCCATAGGGACACTAACAAAATTTTAAAAATTCACAGGACATGTAAATTAAATATAATTTTAAGTGGGAGATGATTCCCCTCAGCTCCCGAAATCCTGCAGTGAACTGGCAGGCACCATCTCCCTTTCCAAGAACACACTGGCACAGTACAGAAGCAGAATTCCCTTTTCTAAAGTTAAACGTTAAATCTGTCAGACAGCCCCTTGTGGGGCATTGGAACAAATAAAAATCAAAAGGTCAGTGGAAACTTATCAAAATTAAATTAAAACACCATTTGTGTGCAGCGCCCACTTATCACACAGGTTTGAAGTATACTGAGAGACACTGCTCCCTCCCTCTCCAGGGACACCCTGGCTCAGACATAATCATGAAATGCTCCTTTCCACTCCGAAACTAAACATTAAACGGGTTTAACAGCCCCTAGTGGGGCACTGTAACAAAAATAATCAAAGATCAATGAAACCTTAACAAACTTAAAATGTCATTACTGAAGATGATGATGCTCCCCCAGCCCTGTGGTGCCCAGCAGCTACCAAAGGCCTCTATGGTACAAGCTGGAATCTGAACCTTGGGGTCCTGGCTCAAAGGCAGTGGGCACAGTTCGGGCAGTGGGCACAGGTCGGGCAGTGGGTTATGGAGAGCTCATAGCGCCCAACTGCATTGGTTACACCCACACCTGGGTCTGCATGGAGAGGGGCCATGTAGAGACCACCTTGTACCATAGAGGCCTTTGGTAGCTGCTGGGCACCACAGGGCTGGGGGAGCATCATCATCTTCAGTAATGACATTTTAAGTTTGTTAAGGTTTCATTGATCTTTGATTATTTTTGTTACAGTGCCCCACTAGGGGCTGTTAAACCCGTTTAATGTTTAGTTTCGGAGTGGAAAGGAGCATTCCATTTCTCTTTCATGATTATGTCTGAGCCAGAGTGTCCCTGGAGAGGGAGGGAGCAGTGTCTCTCAGTATACTTCAAACCTGTGTGACAAGCGGGCGCTGCACACAAATGGTGTTTTAATTTAATTTTGATAAGTTTCCACTGACCTTTTGATTTTTATTTGTTCCAATGCCCCACAAGGGGCTGTCTGACAGGTTTAACGTTTAACTTTAGAAAAGGGAATTCTGCTTCTGTTCAGTGCCAGTGTGTTCTTGGAAAGGACAGGGAGATGGTGCCTGCCAGTTCACTGCAGGATTTCGGGAGCTGAGGGGAATCATCTCCCACTTAAAAATTATATTTAATTTACATGTACTTTATGTTACATTTCCTGTGAATTTTTAAATTTTGTTAGAGTGTCCCTTTGGACTGTCTACATTAATTGTGTTTAATCAGGTTATTATGAAGTAGTGAAAAGGAGGATAATGTCTCTCTTTCCTGGGTACAGCTGTGTTAATGTCCCTAGAGAGAGAGAGAGAGAGAGACAGGGAGCATGTGGTATCCCAGCTATGAGCTCCGGGCCTCTGTGGCCAGTGTGCACTGTTGGATATTTTAATCAAATTTTTAAAAAAACAAACATATAATTGTGCAAAGACAGATGGCAGGTCAAAAAATGAGCAGAGTATCAAAAACAGTGAAGAATAACCAAAGTTGAAACTTTATTGCTGGAACAGCACAGCAGGTCAGGCAGCATCCA
Organism: Chiloscyllium plagiosum; assembly: GCF_004010195.1. Lineage (NCBI taxonomy): Eukaryota > Metazoa > Chordata > Chondrichthyes > Orectolobiformes > Hemiscylliidae > Chiloscyllium > Chiloscyllium plagiosum. The sequence continues at coordinate 18,278,520 of NC_057749.1, forward strand.
GGGAACAGGAGATTCGACGTTTCGGGCACAGGCCCTTCTTCAGGAAAGAAGAATAACCAAATACTTGTTAAGGACAGGATAAGTAGAATACCAGAGAAGACCAGCCAGAAATATACGACCAGCTTGTAGGAGTTCCATAAAGATTTTAAAAAGAAAATAATCAAACTGAACATTGGTCCATTAGAAAGAGGATCCAAAGGTAAGCAGTTTGGATGGATTGGCCATGCTAAATTGCCCAGTGTTCAGGGAATGTGTAGGCTAGGTGGATTGACCAAGGTAAATGCAGGGTTACAGGGATCAGGTGCAAGCCTGGATCTGAGTGGGATGCTCTTCAGAGAGTCGGTGTGGACTCAATGGGCTGAATGGCCTCTTTCTGCACTGTAGGGATTCTGTGGTTCCATCTGTCCTTTGAACATCAAGATTTCATAGCCTTTATGTAAACTAACAAGTAATCTAAAAACCAACAGTAAACACTTCTAAAGTGGCTGAGGTAAATGTCTCTTTAGTGAATGAAACTGATGAATTAATAATGGAAACAGGAATACAGTTGAGAATTTAAACAAGTGTTTTGTATCAGCCTTCTTAGCAGGGAACACAAAAAACATCTCAAGAACAGTAGGAAATCAAGGAGCAATAGAAGGAAGGAAATTAAGACAATTAGAGCGACATGGCGGCTCAGTGGTTAGCACCTCTGCCTCACAGCGCTGGAGACCCCGGTTCAATTCCCGCCTCAGGCAACTGTCTGTGTGGAGTTTGCACATTCTCCCCGTGTCTGCGTGGGTTTCCTCCGGGTGCTCCGGTTTCCTCCCACAGTCACAAAGATGTGCAGGTCAGGTGGATTGGCCATGCTAAATTGCACAAAGTGTTCAGTGTTGTGCAGGACAGTTGGGTTAGCCATGGAAAATGCAAGGTTACAGAGATGTGGTGGGTCTGGGTGGGATGCTGTTTGGAACGTCGGTGTGGACTTGTTGGGTCAAATGGCCTCTTTCCACACTGTAGGGATTCTATGGAATCACTTTCACTGAGGAAAAGCCACCACATAAAGTAATGGGCTGAAATTTGATATATCCCTCACACAGCATGAACACCTTTTAACCTGAGCTCATAAAAGAAGTGGCTGCTGAGAATGTGGATACATTTATTGTAATCTTCCAAAGCTCCCTAGATTCTGGAAAGATCCCAGCAGATTGGAAAAACTGCAAATCAAATACCAATATTCAAGAAAAGGGGCAGTCAGGAAGACAATTAGCCGAAAGTCTGACAGTGGAAAATGCTGAAATTCGTTATTAAATGGATAAAAGCAGCACATTTTAAAAACCATAATACAATCAGGCAAGGTTAACATTGTTTTGTGAATGGGGAAAATCATACTTCACTAATTTAATGGAATTATTTGAGAAGGTAGCAAGTCAAGTAGATAAAGAGGAATTTGTAGATGTGGTATATTGGGATTTTAAAAAGATATTCGATAAAGACCTGCTCTGAATTATCTCCAAAACGTGTATACCCCTCAAGTAAGGCGATCAAATCTGTACATGTCATTCCAGTGCAGTCACACCAATGTGCTGTAAAGTTATAACAAGGCTCCCCTAGTTTTGAACTCCATTCCCCTTCTATTAAAAATGTCAACATTCCATTTGCCGCCTTCATTTTGATTCGTGAGGCACTGGCACATTCTTCACTTGAACTGTGCTGAGATTGGAGCAGAATGGACCATTCCTGCTCCAATTAGTTGTTTTTATTTTATTCATTCAGTGGGCATTGTTGGCTGGGCCAGCCTTTATTACTCGTCCCTAATTGTCTTGAAGCAGTTGGTAGTGAGCAGTTTGCAGTCCTTGAATCTCAGGATATCCACAGTGCTTTTCAAAATGGAGATCCGTGGTTTTGATGCTACAACAGCAGCATTATCCTTCTAAGTCAGGACTGTGTCAGGTTCAGACAGGGGCTTGCAGGTGGTGGTGTTCCCATACATCTCTTGCCCTTGTCCTCGAGATGGTAGTGGTTAAAGGTCTGGAAGGTGCAATGTCAAGACCCTTGGTGAGTTATTGCCATGAATTTTGTAGATGGTACACATTGCTGATCCTGTGGACTGGTGGTGGAGGGAGTCAATGATGGAGGTGTCCTTCATATTTATTCCCTCACTTAATTTTGATTTTGTGCACGATTTTATTTTGAATAGAAGTGATTCATTATATATTTCCCATGTTAGATCCTGCATGTCTCAGTCTGGTTTCTTCAATCAGATTGTTTAAGATATGTTATTACTTGGGGAAAGGACATCACTGAAAGGATTTAAAATCACTAAATATTCTCCAAACTTCAAGACCATTCCAAAACTCTGGGTCTCAGATTGGACACATTACTCTAGCTGAGTCCCAGCCAGTGATTTGACAGAGCTTAGACCTGTTTTTGTTTCACTCTGTGCTTCTAGTTAGAAAGTTAATGACTTTATTTCTTAATCTTAATCACAGTCTTTCATTTCTCCTTTCAGTATGTCCAGTAATACTGGGAATGATGGAGAAAGTGCTAAATAATGCAGCAATAATAAAAAGTACATAACAGTCCTGGAAAAAGTAAAATCTTTTGTGTAGGTCATTAGACCTTGAGTTAGTTGTACAGGTTTATTTGTCTTTGTTTGTTTTTCACAGAGTGTGAGAATCACTGGTAAGGCTCAATTGGTATTGAGCTGCTCACTTGGCCATTTCAGAGTCAATCAGGGATGTGACCTGGAGTCACCAGACTTTGCTTGGTTTCCCTCCCCAAAGGGCATTAGTGAATTGGGTGGGATTTTATGACAAAGAAGTTGTAATTTTACAGTTGCTGTCACTAGTTTTTAATTCCAGAATTTTGTTAAATTAATTTAGGTTTCCCCAGCTACCAGGATGAGATTTGAACCCGTCACCAGACCATTAGTCTGGGATTTGGAGTAACTAGACCAGTGACATAACAAGAGTTGAGAGTGGGGTGCTGGAAAAGCAAGCAGGTCAGGCAGCATCTGAGGAGCAGGAGAATCGACGTTTCAGGCCGAAGCCATTCATCAGGAATGAGCTCATTCCTGACGAAGGGCTCCGGCCCGAAACATTGATTCTCCTGCTCCTCGGATGCTGCCTGACCTGCTGTGCTTTTCCAGCACCCCACTCTCAACTCTGATCTCCAGCATCTGCAGACCTCACTGTCTCCCAGTGACGGAATAACTACACCACTGTCTCTTCCTGGGAGTTTGGTTTAACTAATTCATATATATGTGTTGATGCTCCACAAAAGCTTCCCCTTGCTTATTCTCAACCTATTGACATATCTTTCCTTTTCTTTCTCCCTCATGTCAGGTTCCCTGAGGAAATCTCAACAACTGCTTGAAAACCCACCCACTCTGGGCAAGTAAATGTCTCTGGAATTCTCTACGCCTCCTAGCACCGGTCTTCCACATAGGTTTAAATATTTTCTCTAAGTCTATCCTATCAAAACTTTTCATAATCTTAAAGATCTCCATGAGGTCACCTCTCACTTCTCCGTTTTCTTGAGAAAAGAATGCCCATTTGTTCTTGATGTAACCTCTCATTTCTAGAATCGTTTTCGGAAATCTTGGAGGGAATATTGTAACCAATTATAGTAATTGGAGGAACAGAATAACATTCTCCTGTCAGACCAGTTGTAATTTGAGACAAACCAGTGTGCTCAGGTGGTGCAGAAACTTGTGAATCATCTGCGAATATCAATTAATTTAGATGCTTAGAATTGTCCCTGCTGCCAAGAAGTCACTCTACAGAAGAAAACATAGTGATCCAGGCAGGGGATTTCAATTAGTCAGGATTCAATACTCTGAGTTACCTCCAGTGATCCTGCCCAATGTTGTTTTGCAAATCTCTTTGATTTCACTGGAGTTGGAGGGGATGCTCCCCTGTCATCCTGATTTGATTATAATCTGCAGTGTCAGAACTTCAAAAAGGTTCATTTAGGGATACCAGGAACTGGATGAAATTCCAGTGGTTTGGCCTGCCCATGAGATACTCCAATGTAATTGTATTTCACTTTTACCTCCAGTGATTGGTTTTTGCTTTGTAGACCGGCAAGATTCCTTTCCAGCATTGTCTAAGATATATTGTAGACGCAATGAAAAATGCAAATGAAACCATTAATAATACCGAGGTAGTAAACAAGACTTACCTTGGATTCTGGGTAATCCAAGATGGAGGACGGGAAGTAATTGTGGCTGTAAGAGCTGCTTTTTGAGGTATTTTAGGTGCTGGAGGTGATTTCCTTGAATTCCAGGAGCAGTAATTACTGTTTTATAAGCTGTTGCATCGTTTTGGAACTTTGGGGGAAAAAGATCAAAACAATGGCACTTTAAAAAGGAAGAAAAGAGATAAAGGTAGAGACCACATGGCCAGAGACAGAAACCTGCGCTGCTGTCTGACAGAGCAGTGAATTTGCACAGCTACTGCTTTTGCCGTGTGAGTTCAAGTATCTCTGGCTATTGGGGTGTGTCTGAGAAAAGTTAACAAATAGCAAAATTCACAGCTGACCTTGGAGGAACCCGTGTGAGAGCTCACAGCACAGGAGAAGCTAAGTGCATAATTTTTAAGATAATTGCGGTAAATCTACAATAGTGAGTAGAGTGGGTTATTTTTTGATTATATGTTTTATTGCGATCTGTCTCTTCATTAAATTTTTAAAATATAAAACATAGGTATTAAGTTAGCCAGGAGCAGTGTTTTTTTTAGAACAGTAAGACTGTGCTATTTTCTCTAGAGTCATAGAGATGTACAACACGGAAACAAACCTTTCGGTCCAACCCGTCCATGCCGACCAGATATCCCAACCCAATCTGCCAGCACCCGGCCCATATCCCTCCAAACTCTTTCTATTCATATATCCATCCAAATGCCTCTTAAATATTGCAATTGTATTGTTCAGGTTCAAAGATGGCCTTTAGTAGAGCGGTGTGCTCTTCCTGTCAGATGTGGGAGATTAGGGAGAATTTCCATGTTACAGATGATTATGTCTGCAGTAAGTGTGGTTGTGAATGCCATCAGATCGCATGGATCAGTTGGAGCGGTGGTTAGAGGCAATGAGGAATGTACGGGAGCTGGGGGCTGTAATGGATGGCAGATACAGTCAGGTAGATGGATTACTGCCAGGAAAGGGAGGAGCGGGAGGCAGGTAGTGCAAGAGTTTCATGTGGCTATCCCTATCTCAAACAAGTATGCTGTTTTGGAAAATGTAGTGGGTGATGGACTCTCAGGGGAATGTAGCTATACAGGACATTGGATCGACCTCTTTTGCAGTTCTGGTCTCCCTCTAATCGGAAAGACGTTGTAAAACTTGAAAGGGATCAGAAAACGTTACAAGGATGTTGCCAAGGTTGTAGGATTTAAGCTGTAGGAAGAGACTGAAGAGGCTGGGGCTGTTTTCCCTGGCGTGTCGGACGCTGAGGGGTGACCTTCTAGAGGTTTATAAAATCATGAGGGGCATGGATAGGGCAAATAGACAAGATCTTTTCCCTGGGTGGAAGAATCCAGGACCAGAGGGCATAGATTTAGGGTGGGAGGGAAAAAGTTTAAAAAGGACCTAAAGGGCAACATTTTTTGCACAGAGGGTGGTGCGTGTCTGGACTGAGCTGCCAGAAGAAGTGGTGGAGGCTGATACTATTACAGCATTTAAAAGGCATCTGGATGGGTACATGAATAGGAAGGGTTTCGAGGGATATGGGCCACGTACTGACAAATGGGACTCGATTAATTTAAGATATCTGGTCGGCGTGGACGAGTTGGACCAAAGGGTCTGTTTCTGTGCTGTACATCTCTGTGGCTCTGCATCGCACTTTACATGGTCACTGCCTTTCAAAGCCTTTTACGATCATGTAAGCATTTTAAAAATACAGTTACTGTCGTAATGGAGAATATTCAGTAGCCAAATGTACTCAGAAAGCTCCCACAAATTTTAGCTGAAAGTAAACTGATACGGAATTCTTGTGGTACGGTGGGTAATGTCCCTGCCTCTGAGGCAGAAGCTCCAGGTTCAATTCTCACTCCAAGACCTGTTGGCCAAGGAAAGTGGGTCCATTATGTGGGCACTATTACGTTGAGTATCAACTTGTCAATCCTTCAGGTACATACCAAAGGCAAGCACTAAGAACTGATGAGATTCCTGATCAGCCACATGAAGGAAATACATTGGAGCCTTGGCCATCACTGCCTGTAGCTGTAGGCCACAATATGTATGTAAACGTGTCAGTTGTCATAGCGACTCGGACTGGGGCAGCTGGTGCGGTCTGGTGACAAAAGGGAGGTGCAATCCTCATTCTGGCCGGGGTTGTATTTGGGGTAAGCCACATTGCTCAGCCCTGCTCACTCCCTCACTGCTGTGGGAGAGCCTTGCCCTTGAGCAGAGAGCTAAGGCAGAAAAATCTATTTTAGATATGCTGACTGATGGATAATATTAGCCAGGGCACCGGGAATTGTCCAGTCCATTTACTCTCAACTGCTGCTAGACTTTCCACTGTTTCTACCAAGTGTAATCCAATTAGACATAAACACAGAAGCAGAAATAGCTCATCGAGTCTAGTCACCTTTTCCCAATTACCCATGATTCCCTTACCAACGAAATATGTCCGTTTCTGTTTTCAATATTCTGTCTTGAATCTTCTTAACAATCCAGCCTCTGTGGTAAAGAATTCCACACATTCACCATCCTCTGAAAGAAGCAATTCCTCCTTATTTTTAACTTAAATGTGTGACCCCTTATTCTGAGGTGATACCCTCTGATCTGAGACTCTCCCACAATCTTTCCACATCTACCCTGTCAAGTCCCCGAAGAACCTCGTGTGTTTTAATAAATTTGCCTCTCATTTTTCTAAGTTCTAATGAGGACAGGTCCAATCTACTCAACCTCTCCTCATAAAGACAGTCCCTCCATACCTCGTATCAGTCTGGTGAACCTTCACTGGACTGACTCCAACACAGGTGTGTCTTTCTGTAAACTGTTCACAGGATTCCAGCTAAGGTCTGACAGGTGCCTTATGTAGTTTCAGGAAACTTCCCTCTTTTTTTATATAATATATTTTTATTAAGAAAAAATAGATTTTTAAATATTACAA
>NC_057749.1:18285635-18304312 GCF_004010195.1 Chiloscyllium plagiosum
TTTTTAAAAACCTAAACTAGCTATTTAACTAAATAAATACCTAACAACAAACAAATAAATAGTAATAACTCAGCCCAGCCAAACAACACACTCATACATTCACAGTTCCTCCTCCCTGGATATTGGACTCATGAAACACAATCGTTACGGCTATATAAACATCCTTGTTAGTTTGGCAGATAAATCTGTGTCCAGGTATTTCAAAAAGGGTTGCCATGTCTTGTAAAAATTCTCAGTTTTGTGGTGTACCATATTTGTGAGAAAATCCAGGGGAATATGCTCCATAACAATCTTCCGCCAACCCGACAGGCCTGGAGGGTTTTTCTGCTATCCAACCTAGCAAGATATTCTTCTTTGCACAGAATGTAAGAATATTGAAAAGTTTTGCCTTATGTGAGTCTGTAGGGTAGGCCCAAAAGGAGCGAAATAGGGTCCTTCTCCACCCCTACACCTAAAATCCTCTCCATTGCACCCACCACAGCGCTCCAATATGTTTGAAGCCTGTCACAAGACCAAAGACAATGGGTAAGAGTACCCGTACAGACCTTGCACTTGGGGCATGCTGAAGACACCACTGGTTTAAATTTTGACAAACGGTCTGGGGCTAAGTGGACCCTGTGGAGAATCTTCAACTGTGAAGCATGGGTCCTATTGCAAATTGATATCTTCCTTGCATTCTCCCAAATATCCTCCCATGCCTCTGAAGAAACTTCAACACCCAGCTCTCTTTCCCACATCTTGCAGAGTCGATCAGACTCATCTGAGGTGGCACACCCCAACTGGTGATATAGAGTACTGACAGAGAGTGTACTCTTAGCCCTTAGTACCCCTCTCTCTATGTCAGATTTGTAGGGATCAGTCAAAAATGTGGTCTTTTTTTGAATAAAATCCCTAACTTGAAAAAAATGAAAGAGGTCTCTACTAGGTAACTCGTACTTCCGTACTAACTGATCGAAGGACATCATTACATCTCCCTCAAATAAATCACCCATGCAAGATATACCCCTAGCTGCCCAACGTTTAAATCCTGAATCTATCATACCTGGTTGAAAACCTAGCATACCCACTAAAGGTGTAAACAAAGATGTTTTGCCAATATTACCTTCCCTCTGCCAAATTGTCCTCCATGCTTTAACAGTATTGGTGACTATTGGGTTATGGCAATATTCCCTAACTGTCCTCACCTTGTCCAAAATCAGCAAACTGGTAAGGGGGCACCTTGCCTGGGAGACTTCGATATCTAGCCATATTGAAAGAGGGTCCCCACAAACCCAATCACTTACATAGGTCAAAAGCGAGCTTAATTGGTAATTTTTAATGTCCGGAAGGTCTACTCCCCCCAATCTGTGAGGCAACCGCAGTTTGGCTAATTTAATGAGGGGCCGTTTACGGTGCCAGATAAAGGAGCTGAACCAACTGTTCAGTCTCCTGAGTGTTTATTGAAAATCAGGGGGAGCATCCGTGTAGGGTATAGCAAACTAGGGAGAATATTCATCTTAATAAGCGCTATCCGACCCAACCATGAGACTGGAAGTGCCTCCCATCTTTGGAGATCTTGTTTAATTTTTTCAAATAATTGAGTAAAATGGACTTTGAGCAGCCAATACAGAACTGGAGTAATGAATATTCCCAAACACGCAAACCCCCCCTGTGACCACCTAAATGGGAATCTATAGTCACTCTCAAGAGCCAACTCTTTCGTAAGACCACCCATAGGCATAGCCTCTGATTTAGCAAAATTAATCTTACACCCTGAAAAAGTGCCAAACGCGTGAATGCATTGTATCAGGCAAGGCACTGAGACTGCTGGATTTGTCAAGAAAATTAGAACATCATCTGCATACAGCGAGATCTTATGTAACTTTGACCCCACTTCTGGAGCTGATATATTGAGATCCCCACGAATGGCCTCCGCCAATGGTTCAATAACCAACGTAAAAAGTAATGGTGAAAGGGGACAGCCCTGCCGGCTGCCCCTAGAAATATTAAAATTGCTTGATCGTACCCCGTTGATAATGACCGCCGCGAGAGGTACACTGTAGAGAACCTTTACCCATCTTATGAAAACTTCGCCCAGACCAAACCGGTCTAGAGTATAGAAAAGGTACAGCCACTCAACTCGGTCAAATGCCTTCTCTGCATCTAAAGAAATCACCAATCCCCGTATTGACTGCTGTTGAGGGAGACAAACATGACTATGAATCATTTAACATATTCCTTGTAGAATTCACTGGGAAGTCCATCAGGACCGGGCGCCTTTCCACTCTGAAGCTGCCTCACAGCTTCCTGCACTTCTTGCTCTGATAATGGGGCATTGAGAAAGGACTGTTGTTCGGGAGTCACAGCCAGGAGCTTCAGATCTCTAAAAAATGATTCCGTTTTGGCCTGCCCCTCCTCGCGATTCTCAGACTGATGTAATTTAGAGTAGAATCTCTGGAACGCCACATTAATCTTTTTAGAATCACATGTTAGGTTCCCAGACCCTTCCCTAATCGCTGTAATGGTTTGTGGGGCACTTCTCTTTCTGACAAGGTATGCTAAGTATTTGCCTGGCTTGTCACCATGCTCATATAACCTTTGCTTTGCAAAAGCCAGCTCCTTCTTTGCCATCTGCGTGAGCACGGAATTTAGTGCAGACCACAGTGCCATAATCCTCTGTCAAAATAGGCCTTCTCGGCTGCCTTCAACCATCTCAACCACCTTCACTTCTCCCAGCTAGAGCCGCATCGCAAGCACAAGCTAAAAAGAATAAACACCCCATAGAATATCAATATGAATTTAAAAAAAATTCTTTTATAAAAAAAAAAGGAATAAATACCCCACCCATCCTTTGGTATGTCCTAACTTAGAAATTTAAAATGTACATCTTAACCACCGCCAGACATAGTTGCTGCTCACCCTTCTGCCGCTTCCTACTTGTGGAATATGAAATAACTAACCCTCTGGCATAAGCTTTGGCAGTTTCCCAGAGAACAGATGAGCTATCAACCAAGCCTATGTTGATGTCTAGGAATGCCCGAAATTCCCTAGAGAAATACTCCACAAACTTGCTGTCCATGAAAATAAAGGGGTCCATTCGCCAGTACCTTGAATCCACTGTAACATCCTTAATTTTAACTATGAGGTACACTGGAGCATGATCAGAGACGGCAATATTACCAATCGTACAGGATGCCACCAGATCCAGGGTTACCACAGGGGTCAGAAATAAATCAATCCTCGTGTGAAATCTGTGCGGATTGGAGAAAAACGTGAAATCCCTACCTGTAGGGTGGAGACACCTCCAGACGTCCACCAACCCTAATTCCCCACACAAACCCAATAACTGTTTAGTTTGTGCCGAGGGTATCGAGGGACCTTTAGGCAACCTGTCTACTGTGGGGTCCATGAGGCAGTTAAAATCTCCACCTATAATGATGTGCCAAGACTTGAGACTTATCTGTTTAGAAAAAGCATCTACCAAGAATTTAAGAGGATGAGCTGGGGGACAATAAACATTTAAAGTGCCATATTCTTCCCCATTTATCAAGGCTTTAAGAATTACAAACCTCCCGTATGTGTCTTTAACACATTCCAACAATTTAAATGAGAGATTTTTCCTAATTAATATGGCCACTTCCCTACTTCTGCTATTAAATGATGAAAAATAAACTCGGTCAAAGCCATTCTGCTGTAATTTCAGATGCTCCTTGTCATCCAAATGTGTCTCCTGTAACAAAGCAATATCCACCTTCTCCTTTCTAAGACTCAAGAGTGCCTTCTTCCTCTTAATTGGTGAGTGACTTCCCTTGATATTCCAGGTACACCATTTAATCAAATCATTAGTCATAATCTTCTGCAATTACATTTAAATTCCAGAGAGGAGGAACCCGAACCACAAATTGCTAAGCCTTAGTGTCACATGATCCACCAAATATAAAAACTACATAAACTAAAACCACTACATTTAACAAATGTACAAAACTATTAAAAAATAAAAAACAACAAAAACCAGAAAACAAACCAACATATAAAGCGCCAATAGTGCTGAGTAGGGGAACTACAAGTCCCAGAGGAGGCACTACCTGTCCCGAACTGCCCATAAATAGGCATGTAACCATCTCAACCACCTTCACTTCTCCCAGCTAGAGCCGCATCGCAAGCACAAGCTAAAAAGAATAAACACCCGATAGAATATCAATATGAATTTAAAAAAAAATTCTTTTATAAAAAAAAAGGAATAAATACCCCACCCATCCTTTGGTATGTCCTAACTTAGAAATTTAAAATGTACATCTTAACCACCGCCAGACATAGTTTGAACCAAATTATTATCAATAGAGGAAAAAAAGGGGAAAAACAAAGCTCCAACCGGATTTCCTCCATTTCTTTTACAGAATGATAAACGCATACCCAAGCAACAATATTTATACATATTACAATTGTTTAAATTAGGTTAGTTTGTCCACAAAGTCTCTTGCCTTCTCCGATGTGTTAAAGAGATGCATGGATCCATCTAAGGTGATCCGAAGCACTGCCGGATATCTCAGGGAGTACTGAATCCCAAGCTCCTTCAATCTTCTCCTGACACCATCATATGATTTTCATTTCTGGCTTCCTTACCCTCAGGCAGACCGATGATCCGAATGTTTTTCCTCCTGCCCCTGTTTTCAAGATCATCCACTTGGTCACGCAAATTACGAACCTGCGTCTTCAGGGCTTGGATCTCTTCCTTGAATGAACTGGCATCAGCTTCCACCACTGTGACCCTGTGCTCCACCTCATCCGTCCTCTTCTCCAGGTCTCCCAGCTGCTGCTCATGCTTCTGCAGCATGAGAGAGACTGGAGCCAGCTTCTCTTCAATCTGTTTCCCCAACATCTTGCGAGATTTCGAGAGCAGGTTCACCAGGTCGTGGAGAGTAATCGGCTCCGAGGGTGCTGCAGGCTGAGCTGCCGGCCCGGCCTCAGATGCTCCTCCTCCCATTTTAGGCATTTCTGGACAGCTGAAAATACAGGTAAGTCAATTTCTAAATGATTCTTGGGGCTCCACAATCTTTCCAACACCCCAAGAAATCCTGATGACCTGGGTTGGGTGGGTTAAAGGATTGTCCTGCTCCTGCTGCGATGCAAAGCTCTGCAGTGTGATCTTCTCAGATCGCCGCCATCTTAGATCCCCCCACCTCCCTCATTTTATACTCTATTTGTTTAAGCCATGCTGACTCTGCTTGACCATACTGTACATTTCTAAATAGTTTGCTATTACATCCTTTATAACAGATTTTAATCCATTTCATTGTAGTCTCTATATAAATAGATCTAAAACAAAAATAGATTTTACAACTATTGTATATCCCTCCTCTGAGAAACTGAACACTACATTGAAATCTTGAATCGAACTTTACACCTTGAGTTTTGGGCTGTGGGAACTGCAAGGGAGACTAGGAGGTTGTATATTCTCCATCTGTACAGGCTAACAGTGTCTGTCCAGCCTCATCTGCAAGCAACAACCTTGTAGTGTACAGTTGACACATGCTAAAGAGGAGTCCTCCAGCTGTTTGACAACACAGCTGTCTCTGGTCCCCAGAAAGAAGTTGGTGATGCGGAAAATGAGTCGTTAACTGGGTTCTACTCATTGATTGGAACCTCTCCCGGTCCCTGGAGAAAGGCAGCAGATGCAGCACACGCTGCCTGCCTAATCTGACGTAGCCCCGTGATTGATAGCAATGAGCTCATGAGGACTTTAACAAATGGCTATCACTTGGCCCAGGGCAGATCAGCTTTGTTCACACCACATGACAATATTGTGCAGGGTTTGGCTGAGCGAATAGCTGCTGTGAAGGAAATGATCTGGGAATGCACTGTATTCTTTGGTGAATGTTGTTTTTGTGAGGGCCTTTGTGCTGCAGGTAGATCTTGTTAAATGTTATGAACTATTACATAGAAGACAAGAGCAATGGAAACCAGGAAACAGCTGCAAGTCCAGTGGGAAAGAGGCTAAATAAATGAAATGGCTGGTGACCACTTGGGATATGTGGATCCAAACAAAGTTGGTAGGTAGAGCTAGTGAGGTATTTGCATCACTATCAGGGAAGGTATCTGGGGTGTATGAGGAGATGAAGAAAGCCATCTTAAATGCATACGAGCTTGGACCAGAAGCCTACAGACAACATTTTAGGAATCAAAGGCGGGAACCTGGTCAAATGTACATAGAGTTTGAAAGGATCAAACAAAGTAATTTTGATAGATGGATGAATCAAACATACAACGCTCTTAGAGAGAGAATTATTTTGGAGGAGTTCAAAAATTCACTTTCTGAAATAGTGCGAACTCATGTGGAAGAGCAGAGAGTTAAAACAGCAAGATCAGCAACTGAAATGGCAGCTGATTACAAGTTGGTTCATAAATTAAAGTTTGGTTTCTGACATCAATTTCAATCTGTGAGGGATAGGAATTGGGGAAGGAGAAATCCTCTGGAGGTAAGGGATAAGGAGATCTCACTGACGATAATAAAGATTGTTTACCACATGAGGGGGAAAAGGGAAGTACAAAATGTTCAGGTGTTTCCACGGTAATAAAGTAGGTTACATAACGTCACAGCGTTGGTTTAGAAAAAGCACTGGGAAGATGGAGATGGGAAAACAGGATAAGCCACTTCCTTTACCACTTGATGAAGGCGGAAAACACAGTGGAAGCTAAAAAGCCGCAAAAGAATGTATAACCTGGTCAAATGTTGGTTGAGAAGAAAGTGCCAGATCACTTTAAATAATTTACTTGTAAAGGTAAGGTCTACTCATGTATACCAGGAGGAGTAGGGAAAGAAATTAAGATTTTAAAAGATGATTCAACTTTTGATGGTGAGCTATGAGGAGATATGTAATTCAGAAGGCGTATTGCCGGAAAATAATGGGAATGTGTAGAATTCATGGTGAGAAGAGCAGTGTTCCATTATATAAATTGAGGTTGGTGAGTCCGGTAAAAAGTGGAGAAGTGGTGCTGGGCGTAATAAAGAAATTCTCAGTTGCAGGAATACAGTTAATCTTTGGTAATGCTACAGGTTATCATTCATGCCTACTGTGGTTGAAAGGCCTTCCTGAAGAAGGGCTTATGCCCGAAACATCGATTCTCCTGCTCCTTTGATGCTGCCTGACCTGCTGCGCTTTTCCAGCAACACATTTTCAGCTCTGATCTCCAGCATCTGCAGTCCTCACTTTCTCCTTGAAAGGCCAGTGGAAAATCAGGCAACCGAGGGATTACAGGAAGTGTATCCTGGGATTTTTCCAGATTATTGGTGGCAAATCCATAGAGGAGAAATCAAAGAATAAAGAATATGGTTGAGAAAAAAACAAGAACAGGTGGAGGACAAAGTTTTTAGTTTGGAGAAATTACTGAAGTACAACAGGAAGGGGAAAAACTAAAGCAGTTGAATCATAAAGCATACACAGCAGGAGAATCTGAGTGTATTCCAGAGTGTTACTGTCTTAAAAATGAAGTCTTGATGAGGAAATGGAGACCATCACATATTCAAGCAGATGAAAAGTGGGCAGAAGTTCATCGAGTTGTATTGCCATTGGGTTATAGAAAGGGTAGCCAGTTGGAGGCCATTTGTGAATAAGGAAAACTCAAGCCAAAATAGAAAAAATATTCTTATTAGCCTGGACTGCATAAGGATGTGGTTGACTTTTGCCAGACATGTCATTTGGAAAATCTCAGGCAGTGATAAAACTAGCACCTTTAATATTCATTCCTGCATTTGAGGAAACTTTTACAGGATCTTCATTGATTGTGTAGGAACCCTACCTAAAACAAAGAGTGGGTATCAGTATTTGCTGACCATAATGGATGCGTCTACTAGATTTCCAGAGGCCATTCCATTATGTAGTACCATGGTGAAAGGATTGGAAAAGATTTACTCAAATCTTTCACTAGATACGGACTACCTGCAGAGATACAATTAGATCAAAGATCAAATTTTACATCAAAACTATTCAAGGAAGTTTTGGATAGGCCTACTAAACCTGACCTTTAAAGGTTCACCTACCACTGGAAGTAACACTGACACTTTATCTCTACTGACAAAATTATCAATTTTTGATCTCTAGCCTGTTTCCTGTTTCATCACATGCTATGCTACTTTCAAATGCTGTCTAGACGACTCACCCGCTCTATTTAATCTTTTCCTAAGATTTGACACATAGTCCAAATGTATAAAACAATATGAATCCACTGTTTACCACCCAGAATCACAGGGAGCATTAGAACAGTGGTATCAAACTTCAAAGACCATGTTGAAGGCCAATAGTCAAGACTATCCGGGGATTGGGATAAAGGAATTCCATTTGTACTTTTTGCAGTTAGGGATGCACCTAATGAATCAACTAAATTCGGTCCATTTGTATTAGTTTTTGGGCATGAGGTAAGAGGACCGCCAAAGTTAAAGAGAAATTGGTTAGTCAGAGTTCAGAGACCATACATTTGGACTATGTGTCAAGAAGTTCTGAAAAGTTGGGATCAACTATTGAGATCATTCCAAACCTGAAGGAGTTATTATGATCACATGTGAGATATGTGGGAATAAGATGGGAAATAGTGATCTAATTAAGCATGAAATAGAATGGGGAATGCTGTTCCAATTAAGCAACATCCGTATAGGCTTAATCCTCAAGTTGGCAGAGGTTCAAAAGAGATTGAACGCGTGCGCAAAGACAATATAATTGAAGGGAATTGCAGTGACTGGAGCTCACCCATTGTAATGGTACCAAATGTGGACTATCACAAAGTCAACGAAGTTACCAACTCTGATTCATATCCTAATCCATGTTTGGAAGACTGTATTGAGAAGGTGAGACAAGCAATTTATATTTCTTATTTTTTATAGATATTTTTATTAGAAATTTAACATTTTTACAAGTTTACAAAAATAAACAAAACTCTCAAATATAAACATTGTTATACAATTAAATCAATATACAATAGCCAAAATTTAACAAAAGAAAAAAAATACCGAAAAAGCAAAAAAAAAACTCAACTATCTACTAATCTAACCTACAACTAACCAGAGTGTATATTTAAGTCTCTTACATGCTCGGAATGTGTTAACATCAGATGTAATAAAACCCATATTCGTGCGGGATTCCTCTCCTAAGGGGCCCCGGACCAGCCAGGTTTGTAATCTCAATTAAATAAAAGCCCTTATTAGGATAGCCGAAATATCTGTATTTATGTAATTCAAGAAGGGCTGCCATATTTTATAAAATAATTCGGTCTTTCGGTGCACCATATTTGTAAGGAAGTCAAGGGGAATACATTCCATAATTAATCTGTGCCAATTTGAAAGTCCAGGGGGGGCCCTCAGCCACCCAGTTCACCAAAATGTTTTTCCTTGCACAGAAAGAAAGAATAGAAAATAGTCTCTTCCCATGCATGTCCAGGGAGGGAAAGCGGTCCACTTTAATTTCCGTTCCTAAAATTTCTGTCAGGGTACTTGCTACGCAACTTATATTTCTAAGTTGGACTCACTCAGAGGATACTGGCAGGTATCTTTATCTGAAAGAATGAAGGAAATTTTGGTTTTGTGAAGCCGAATGGACTGTATCAATTTAAAGTCTTTTGGTATGAAGAATGTGCCAGCCACATTTCAAAGACTAACCAATAAAGTCATTTTGGATTACCCAATTGTGTGATGTACATTGACGATCTGGTGATTTTTAGTTACACATGGAAAGAACATTTGGAGCACCTATTGGAATTGTTTGATCAACTTCGGGAGGTGGGCTTAGTGATAAACCTGGCTAAAAGTGAGTTCGCAAAAGCCCAAGTCACGTTTCTGAGGCGTGTCATTGGACATGGACAAATGATCCCATAGCATGTGAAAACAAAGGTTAGTGGGAAATTCCCAAGCTATCGATGAAAAGGGAAGTACTATGATTCCTGGGATTGAGTGGTTTCTATTGGAAGTTTCTATCGAATTTTAGCAGTGTGGTTGCTCCACTGACTGACTTATTGAAGAAGTGCAGTAGGTTTCAGTGGATGGCAGACTGTCAGAAGGCTTTTGATAGCCTGAGAGCTGTGTTAACCACTGCCCCAGTGTAAGCCACACCTAATTACGCAAAGCCATTCAAGGTGGCTATCGATGAGTGATGTGGGAGTCAGTGCCGTGCTCTTGCAAGAAGTCGATGAACAGATAGAAAGACAGGGTATTTTTCCAGAAAATTGAATAATCATCAACTGAAATATTCCACAATTGAGAAGGAGACTTGAGTTTGGGGTTGGCGTTGAAATATTTCAACATTCATATTATCAGTAATGTGTCTGAAATGATTGCATATACTGATCATAACATTATATTTTTTGGATAAATTTAAGGATAAAAAAACCAGACTGCTTGAATGGAGCTTATTATTGGAGCCATTTAATTTGAAAATTATACACGTGACAGGATGAGAGAATGTAATTGCTGCTATGTTGTTATGAGTTGATGAAGGAAGATGACGGTGTTCGGGAGCAGGAGAAAACAGACTGGAATGGACTGGAGTAGTGAATGTTTGCATGCTTAGAGTCAATGTATATGTATTGTAGCGGACTAATGGAGTAAGACTAAAGGTTTTAACAATGAATCTATCTTTGTATATTGATGGTTCATTTCTTTTTGAGTCGGCGGGGGGGGATTGTAACGATACTGCAGCTTTAAGAGATGTATTTCTCCTTTTTCTGTGAAGCAAAGTTGAGGCAGAGGAAAGGAGTGGTCTGCTTAAAGCCAATAAAATAAACAGCTTGTGAGACCTTGGGGTTTTTTAAAAAATTGGAACAACAGATGCAGCCTGATTGGGTTGGGTCAAGGCCCTACAGATCGAGGATTTTTAGTTTTAGCTTTCAGCAGTTGCTGGGGTTTTGAAAGCTGGATGTGGAAGCTCTTATTGCTCTCTCTCTTACAGCTAATAGCTGGGGTTCCCTTCCTGTTGCTAGAATCACATGTGAGACAATCTATTTTACTAAATTTGCCTTTGCCAAGGGTGTGTTTCTAGGATTGGAACAATTAATTAGGAGGAGTTTACATACGTTATTTCGTTAAACATTTTGACAGTTACAGTTAAGTCAAATATTTTCTTTTCTTTTTATTTTGTCTGTACAGGTGGAAGATCCTTTATCCAAAATGCTCGGGACCAGCTGTTTTTTGGAATGTGGAATTTTTCGGTTTTCAGAATAGTGACAGTTTAATGGTGAAATTTTTAAAAATCTTACCGGAGATGTAGACTTCTAATTAAGAACGTGCTTGGCCACCTCACACACACACGTCGCATCTGAGTGACACACGTCAAGAGGGTGTCGACTTGGGGCATTCACAGTGAAACCCCAGGCCTGTTGGTGCTTAGCCACGCCCCCAATGTCACATCTGAGTGACACGCATTGAGTGGCTGTCGACTTGGGTTAACTATTTGCTTGCCAAACAACCTTGTTAATGAGAAAAAAGCTTCACAGAATAACCTTTGGATTTTGGAACTTTTCGGTTTTTGGATGTTCGAATAAAGGACCTTCTACCTGTATTTTAATTATGGAGTAAAATTACAGTATATTTTGTTTGAAGTTGAGTAGTTTTTATTTTCCCCGTCTGTATTCTTCAGCTCCAGAGATTTTTGATACTCCAGATCTATCAGTTCTTTTAGCTCAGCTCCAAACATTTCTAGATCTGTCTCAGCTTCTGTGCAGTGGCCTTTGTTACCCCCGTCTTGCCAATCATTCTACTATTCTCCTGGCCAGCTTCACAAACACTTTCCATTCCTGTGTTAACTTACGTTGTTCTATAATTCTGCTACCAGTGTCCTAACTTGCACCAGTTCACGTTCACTCACCAGCTCTACACTTGCTGGACCTTCATTGACTCCCAATCTGGCAACACCTCAGTGTTAAAATATTCGTCATTAATCTCTAATCCTTCGAGGTCTTGTCCCTCCCTCTCTGTGTTTTTAAAAAATGTATTCATTCACAGGATGAGGACATCACCGCTAGGCCAGTATATATTGCCCATCCCTATTTGTCCAGAGGGCAGTTAAGAATCAAACACATTGCTGTGGGTCTGGAGTCACTTGTAGGTCAGACCAAGTGAGGATAGTCTGAAGTACAGTAATGAATCAGATGGGATTATTTTCCCCTTGGCCATGGTCAATGGTTTCGAGTTTTCTCCCATGTGCTTTGGGGTTTCCCCAGATACTGCTCCTGGTTTTCCTCTGCTCCAGCTATTTCTCCTGCTCCATCTCCAGGTTTTCACTGCACCACTCTGGATTTTCCTTGCTCCACTGACAGGATTTTTCTGTTCTGCTGCAACTGTTCTGGGCTCTGCTCCATGTTTTCCTTATGTTCAGGGTTTCTGACTTGGATTTGCACAGGGTTTTCCACAGTGTACAGGAGGTTGAAGGTAGTGAGGTCATATATAAGGTCTCAAGTCACAAGAGTGTAACGGCAAGCAGGAAGGTGGTTTGAAGTGGGTCTACTTCAACGCCAGGAGCATCTGGAATAAGGTGGGGAACTTGCAGCGTGGGTTGGTACCTGGGACTTCGATGTTGTGGCCATTTCGGAGACATGGTTAGAGCAGGGACAGGAATGGTTGTTGCAAGTTCCAGGTTTTAGATGCTTCAGTAAGAACAGAGAAGATGGTAAAAGAGGGGGAGGTGTGGCATTGTTGGTCAAGGACAGTATTACGGTAACAGAAAGGAGGTTTGATGAGGACTCATCAACTGAGGTCGTATGGGCTGAGGTTAGAATTAAGAAAGAAGAGGTCACCCTATTGGGAGTTTTCTATAGGTGTCCGAAAAGTTCCAGAGATGCAAAGGAAAGGATTGCAAAGATGCTTCTTGGTAGTTGATATGCGGGACTTTAACTTTCCAAATATTGACTGGAAATGCTATAATTCGGGTGCTTTACATGGGTCAGTTTTTGTCCAATGTGTGCAGGAGGGTTTCCTAACACAGTATGTAGACAGGCCAACAAGAGGCGAGGCCACGTTGGATTGGTACTGGGTAATGAACCAGGCCAGGTGTTAGATTTGGAGGTAGGTGAGCACTTTGGTGATGGTGACCGCAATTCGGTTATGTTTACTTTAGCGATGAAAAAGGTATATATCACGGAGCAAGAGTTACAGCTGGGGGAAAGGCAATTATGATGCGATTAAGCAAGATTTAGGATGCATAGGATGGAGCAGGAAACTACAGGGGGTGGGCACAATTGAAATGTGGAGCTTGTTTAAGGAACAGCTACTCTGTATCCTTGATAAGGTGTACCTGTCTGGCAGGGAGGAAGTGGTCGAGTGAGGTTTACTAAAGAAGTTGAAAATCTCTTCAAGAGCAAGAAGAAGGCTTATGTTAGGATGAGGTGTGAAGGCTCAGTCAAGGCATTTGAGAGTTACAAGTTAGCCAGGAAGGACCTAAAGAGAGAGCTAAGAAGAGCCAGGAGGGGACACGAGAAGTCTTTGGCAGATAGGATCAAGGCGGCACGGTGGCACAGTGGTTAGCACTGCTGCCTCACAGCGCCAGAGACCCGGGTTCAATTCCCGCCTCTGGCGACTCTCTGTGTGGAGTTTGCACATTCTCCCCGTGTCTGCGTGGGTTTCCTCCGGGTGCCCCGGTTTCCCCCCCACAGTCCAAAAATGTGCAGGTTAGGTGAATTGGCCGTGCTAAATTGCCCGTAGTGTTAGGTGTAGGGGAAAGGGTCTGGGTGGGTTGTGCTTCGGTGGTCAGTGTGGACTGGTTGGGCTGAAGGGCCTGTTTCCATACTGTAAATAATCTAATCTAAACTAAAACCTCTAAGGCTATAAGTATGTCAGGAATAAACAAATGACTACTAGGGTGGTTATGGTGGGGAATTTTAACTTTCCAAACATAAACTGGGACTGCCATAGTGTTAAGGATTTAGATGGAGTTGAATTTGTTAAGTATGTACAAGACAATTTTCTGATTCGGTATGTGGATTTACCAACTAGAGAAGATGCAAAACTTGACCTACTCTTGGGAAATAAGGCAGGGCAGGTGACTGAGGTGACAGTGGGGAAGCACTTTGGGGCCAGCGACCATAATTCTAAAATAGTGATGGAAAAGGATCGACCAAATCTAAAAGTTGAAGTTCTAAATTGGAGGAAGGCCAATTTTGATGGTATTAGGCAAGAACTTTCAAAAGCTGACTGGGGACAGATGTTCGCAGGTAAAGGGACGGTTGGAAAATGGGAAGCCTTCAGAAATGAGATGATGAGAGCCAAAGACAGTATATTCCTGTTAGGGTGAAAGGAAAGTTTGGTAGGTGTTGGGAATGCTGGATGATGAGAGAAATTGAGAGGTTGGCTAAGAAAAAAGAAGGAAGCATATGTCAAGTATAGACAGGATAGATCGAGTGAATCCTTAGAGTATAAAGGCATTAGGAGTATACTTAAGAGAGAAATCAGGAGGGCAAAAAGGGGACATGAAATAGCTTTGGCAAATAGGGTAATGGAGAATTCAAAGGGTTTTTACAAATACATTAAGGACAAAAGGGTAACTAGGGAAAGAATAGGGCACCTCAAAGATCGGCAAGGCATTGAGTATTTTGCATCAGTGTCCACTGTGGAGAAGGACATGGAAGATATAGAATGTAGGGAAATAGATGGTGAAAAATGTCCATATTACAGAGGAAGAAGTGCTGGATGTCTTGAAACGCATAAACGTGAATATTCCCCAGGACCTGATCAGGTGTACCCGAGAACAATGTGGGAAGGTAGGGAAGTGATTGCTGGACCCCTTGCTGAGATATTTGTATCATCAATAGTCACAGGTGAGGTACCAGAAAACTGGAAGTTGGCAAACGTGGTGCCACTGTTTAAGGACAAGCCAGGGAACTATAGACCGGTGAGCCTGATGTTGGTGGTCGGCAAGTTGTTGGAGGGAATCCTGAGGGACAGGATGTACATGTATTTGGAAAGGCAAGGACTGATGAGGGATAGTCAACATGGCTTTGTGAATGGGAAATCATGTCTCACAAACTTGATTGAGTTTTTTGAAAAAGTAACAAAAAGGATTGATGAGGCCAGAGTGGTGGATGTGATCAATATGGACTTTGGTAAGGTATTCGACAAGGTTCCCCATGGGAGACTGATTAGCAAGGTTAGATCTCGTGGAATACAGGGAGAACTAGCCATTTGGATACAGAACTGGCTCAAAGGTAGAAGACAGAGGGTGGTGGTGGAGGGTTGCTTTTCAGACCCAAGGCCTGTGACCAGTGGTGTGCCACAAGGATCGGTGCTGGGTCCACTACTTTTCGTCATTTATGTAAATAATTTGGATGTGAACAGAGGAGGTATAGTTGGTAAATTTGCAGATGACACCAGAATTGAAGGTGTAGTGGACAGCGAGTTACCTCAGATTACAACGGGATCTTGATCAGATGGGCCAATGGGCTAAGGAGTGGCAGATGGAGTTTAATTTAGATAAATGCAACGTGTTGCATTGTTGCGGCTGTACAGGACATTGGTTAGGCCACTGTTGGAATATTGCATGCAATTCTGGTCTCCTTCCTATTGGAAGGATTTTGTGAAACTTGAAAGGGTGCAGAGAAGATATACAAGGATGTTGCTAGGGTTGGAGAATTTGAGCTACAGGGAGATGCTGAACAGGCTGGGGTTGTTTTCCCTGGAGCATTGGAGGCTGAGGGGTCATCTTAGAGAGGTTTATAAAATCATGAAGGGCATGGATAGAGTAAATAGACAAGGTATTTTCCCTGGGGTGTGGGAGTCCAGAACTAGAGGGCATAAGTTTAGGATGAGAGGGGAAATTATATAAAAGAGACCTAAAGGGCAACTTTTTTACACAGAGGGTGGTACGCGTATGGAATGAGCTGCCAGAGGAAGTTGTGGAGACTGGTACAATTGCAACATTTAAAAGGCATCTGGATGGGTATATGAATAGGAAGGGTTTGGAGGGATATGGGCCAGATGCAGGCAGGTGGGACTAGATTGGGTTGGGATATCTGGTCAGCATGGACGAGTTGGACCCCGAAGGGTCTGTTTCTGTGCTGTACATCTCTATTACTCTAAGATTAGGGCCAGTAAAGGACAGTAGTGGGAAGTTGTGTGTGGAGTCCCAGGAGATAGGAGAGGCGCTAAATGAATATTTTTCATCAGTATTCAGACAGGAAAAAATAAACGTTGTGGAGGAGAATACTGAGATACAGGCTACGAGACTAGACGGATTGAGGTTCATAAGGAGGAGGTGTTAGCAATTTTGGAAAGTGTGAAAATAATAAGCCCCCTGGGCCGGATGGGATTTCTTCTAAGGGAGGAGATTGCAGAGTCTTTGGCTTTGATCTTTATTTCGTCATGGTCTACAGGAATAGTACCAGAAGACTGGAGGATAGCAAATGTTGTTCCCGTGTTCAAGAGGGGGAGTAAAGACAACCCTGGGAATTACAGACCAGTGAGCATTACTTTGGTTGTAGGTAAAGTGTTGGAACGGATTATAAGAGATAGGATTTATAATCATCTAGAAAGGAATAATTTAATTAGGGATAGTCAACACGGTTTTGTGAAGAGTAGGTTGTGCCTTACAAACCTATTGAGTTCTTTGAGAAGGTAACCAAACAGGTGGATGAGGTTAAAGTGGTTGATGTGGTGTGGTAGGCTATTGCACAAAATATGAAGGCATGGGATTGAGGGTGATTTAGCAGTTTGGATCAGAAGTTGGCTAGTTGTAAGAATACAGAGGATGGTGGTTGATGGGAAATGTTCATCCTGGAGTTCAGTTACTAGCGGTGTACCACAAGGATCTGCTTTGATGTCACTGCTGTTTGTCATTTTTATAAATGACCTGGATGAGGACGGAGAAGGATGGGTTAGTATATTTGCGTATGACACTGAGTTCGGTGGAGTTGTGGACAGTGCGGAAGGATGTTGCAGGTTATAGATGGACATAGATAAGCTGCAGAGTTGGGCTGAGAGGTGGCAAATGGAGTGTAATGCAGAAAAGTGTGAGGTGATTCACTTTGGAAGGAGTAACAGGAATACGGAGTACTGGGCTAATGGTAAGATTCTTGGTAATGTAGTTGAGCAGAGAGATCTCAGTGTTAATGTGCATACATCCCTGAAAGTTGCCACCCAGGTTGATAGGGTTGTTAAGGAGGCATACGGTGTGTTAGTTTTTATTGGTAGAGAGATTGAATTTCGGAACCATGGGATCATGCTGCAGCTGTACAAAACTCTGGTTTTGCACATGGAGTATTGTGTAGAGTTCTGGTCACGGCATGGCTGGAAGGATATGGAAGCATTGGAAAGGGTGCAGAGGAGATTTACCAGGATGTTGCCTGGTATGAAGGGAAGGTCTTATGAGGAAAGGCTGAGGGACTTGAGGCTGTTTTCGTTAGAGAGAAGGTTGAGAGATGACTTAGTTGAGACATACATGATGATCAGAGGGTTAGATAGGGTGGACTTTTTCCTCGGATAGTGATGGCTAGCATGAGGGGACATAGCTTTAAATTGAGGGATGATAGATATAGGACAGATGTCAGAGGTAGTTTCTTTACTCAGAGTAGTAGGGGTGTGGAACACACTGCCTGCAACAGTTGTAGACTCGCCAACTTTAAGGGCATTTAAATGGTCATTGGATAGACATATGGACGAAAATGGAATAGTATAGGTTAGGCGGGCTTCAGATTGGTTTTACAGGTCGCACAACATCGAGGGCCAAGGGCCTGTATTGCGCTGGAATGTTCTATGTACTCTGCTTTGGTTGTTCTCACTTTACTCCAGATGTTCCTTGCTGCACTCCAGGTTTTTCCCACACCACTCAGTGTATTCAATGCTCTGATCTGAGTTTCCGTTGCTCAGCTCTGAGTTTTCTCTGCTCTGATACAGGGAATTCTTTTCCCCAGCTTTGTTCTCAGATTTTGCCTTTCCACTCCAACATTTCCAAAACCAAACACAGAAAAAGCTGGAGAAACTCAGCAGGACTGGCAGCATCTATGGAGAGAGAGAGTCATGAAGGTAGACAACTCAGAAATAGGCCCTCTGGCCCAACTCATCCATGTTGACCAGGTGTCCTAAACTGAACTAGTCCTATTTACCTGTGTTTAGCCCATATCCCAATCAACCTTTCCTATCCATGTCCCTGTCCAAATGTCTTTGAAATGTTATAATTGTACCCACCTCTGCCACTTTGCTCACATTAGTGAGCAATATTAGGGCACATGGTATTGGGGGCAAAGTACTAACTTGGATTGAAAGTTGGTTGGCTGATAGGAAACAAAGAGTAGTGATAAACGGCTCCATTTCGGAATGGCAGGCAGTGACCAGTGGAGTACCGCAGGGATCAGTACTGGGACCACAGCTTTTTACAGTATATGTTAATGATATAGAAGATGGTATTAGTAATAACATTAGCAAATTTGCTGATGATACAAAGCTGGGTGGCAGGGTGAAATGTGAGGAGGATATTAGGAGATTACAGGGTAACCTGGACAGGTTAGGTGAGTGGTCAGATGCATGGCAGATGCAGTTTAATGTGGATAAGTGTATGGTTATCCACGTTAGTGGCAAGAATAGGAAGGCAGATTACTACCTAAATGAAATCAATTTAGGTAAAGGGGCAGTACAGAGAGATCTGGGTGTTCTTGTACACCAGTCAATGAAGGCAAGCATACAGGTATAGCAGGTAGTGAAGAAGGCTAATAGCATACTGGCCTTCATAACAAGA
>NC_057749.1:18304412-18312790 GCF_004010195.1 Chiloscyllium plagiosum
TGCCGAACCAGAGGACACAGTTTAAAAATAAGGGATAGGCCATTTAGGACAGAGATGAGGAGAAACTTCTTCACCCAGAGAGTGGTGGCTGTGTGGAATGCTCTGCCCCAGAGGGCAGTGGAGGCCCACTCTCTGGATTCATTTAAGAAAGAGTTGGATAGAGCTCTCAAGGATAGTGGAATCAAAGGTTATGGAGATAAGGCAGGAACAGGATACTGATTGAGGATGATCAGCCATGATCATATTGAATGGCGGTGCAGGCTCGAAGGGCTGAATGGCCTACTCCTGCACCTATTGTCTATTGTTCTATTGTACTTCCTCTAGCAGCTCGTTCCATACACGCAACACCCTCTGTGTGAAAATGTTGGACCTCTGGTTCCTTTTAAATCTTGCCCCTCTCACCCTAAACCTATTCCCTCTTGTTTTGGAAAAGACCTTATCCATTCATCTTATCTATGTTCCTCGTGATTTTATAAACCTCTAGAAGTTAATGTTTCGAGTCTGATATCACTTCTTTTGAACTTCAGATTCCGGTTTTAGATTTCTAGCATCAACAATATTTTGTTTTTTATCCAAGATTTCCTGGCAGTGCTGTAGGTTTTCCAACTGAACTCCAAGTCTCCTGTTCAGTTCCAGCTTTCCATGGCTCTGCTATGGGTTTTCCCCGCTTCACAATACGTTTGAACATCCTGCTTCTCATTTCCACAGCTGCAGTCTGCATTTTCCTCACCCTGCTCTGGATGTTCCTGAGAACTCCTCTGCATTTTCCTCACCCTGCTCTAGGTTTTTCCCACCGCAATTCAATATTTTTTCAGCTGTATTCCGGAATTGCATGGCTCCACGCCAGGTTCTACTTGCTCCGGTTCAGATATTCACTTGATCACTCCGAGTTTTCTCTGGTGCCGCTTTAGATTAGATTACTCACAGTGTGGAAACAGGCCCTTCGGCCCAACAAGTCCACACCGACCCTCCAAAGAGCAACCCACCCAGACCCATTCCCCTACATTTATCCCTTCACCTAACACCACGGGCAAATTTAATATGGCCAATTTACCTGACCCGCACATCTTTTGACTGTGGGAGGAAACCAGAGCACCCAGAGGAAACCCACGCAGACACGGGGAGAATGTGCAAACTCCACACAGTCACCTGAGGTGGGAATTGAACTCGGGTCTCTGGCGCTGTGAGGCAGTAGTGCTAACCACTGTGCCACCGTGCCACCTGTGCAGCTCTGGACTTCCCCTCTCTGGGGTTTCCTTATTCCTATCTGGGTATTCCTTGTTCGGCTGTATGGCTTTTCTCTGGATTTTCTCACTCTGATCTGTGTAAAAACACAGCAGCTACGAGCATGAGTAGGCTATTCAGCCCCTCGGTCAGGGGTTGCACCTTCTGTGGTTACATGGGACGGTGCCGGGGGATGGGGGAGTGGTCATTGAGAAATGGACGAAGGTGTCCCTGAGGGAACAGTCCTTGCAAAATGCATATAGTGAGGTGAGGGGAACATATAATGTGAAGGTGAGGACTGTAGATGCTAGAGAGGTTGAAGTCGAAAAGAGTGGCGCAGCATCCGAGGAGCAGGAGAGGACATAAACCCAAAAGGTTGACTCTCCTGCTCCTCGGATGCTGCCTGACTTGTTGTGCTTTTCCAGCACCACTCTTTTCGACTCAAATATGTAATGTGATAAGGAGCTTAGGAATATGTGGGAATGGGTGACTGTGGTAAAACAGCCCATGTCATAACAAGGTTGGGAGTGGGGTGGATAAAAAAACATGGAAGGAATCAGGCTCTAAAGTTATTGAACTCAGTGTTGAGTCCGAGACTCATAGAGTCCTACAGCACAGAGTCAGGCCTTTTGGTCCAAACTGGTCCATGCCGACCAAAATGTCCATCCACACTAACCCCATTTCCCTGCACTTGGCCCATATCCTTCTAAATCTTTCCTATCCATGTATTTTTTCAAATGCGTTTTACATGTTGTTAATGTAGCTGCCTCAACCCATTCCACTGGCAGCTTATCCCATATGCGTACTAGCCTCTGTGTAAAATGGTTGCTCCTCAGGTTCCCTTTTATTCTTTCCCCTCTAACCTTTAACTGAAGCCCTGTTGTCCTTGATTCCCTAACCTGGGAAAACTATTGAGTGCATTCATCCTATCCATGCCTCTCATGATCGTATACACCTCTATAAGATCTCCCCCCTCAGTCTCCTATGCTCTAAAGAAAAAATCCCAGCTTGTCCAACCTTTCCCTATAACTCAGACCGTTGAGTTCAAGCAACATTCTTATAAATTTCGTCTGTACTCTTTCTAGTTTAATAACATACTTCCTATAGCAAGGTGATCAAAATGAACATAATACTCCAAATGTAGCCTCACCATCGTCTTGTATAACTGCAATGTAACTTCCCAACTTCTATACACAATGAAGGACTTATGAAGGCCAGTGTGCCAAAAGCCTTCTTCACTGCCCTGTCTGCCCGTGACTACACTTTCAGAGAACCATGCACCTGAACACCAAGATCCCTCTGTACTGCTACACTCCTTAAGGCTCTACCATTCATCAAGAAACTCCTGCCTTGATTTGACTTTCCAAAATGCAAGACCTCACACTTATCTATGTTAAACTCCATTGGCCATTTCACGGCCCACTTCCCCAGCTGATCAAGGTCCTGCTGCAATTTCTAATAACCTTCCTCACTGTCCACAATACCGTCTTAAAGGCTGCAGGGTCCCCAAGTGGAAAATGGGATGTTGTTCTTCAAGCTTGCACTGAGGCTCTCTGGAACACTGCAGCAGGCCTGAGATAGAAGTGTTGGCATGGAAACACGGTGATGTGCTGAAGGGGCAGGAAACTGGAAGCTCAGGAACATTGTTGCTGATGGAGCGTAGGTGTTCTCCAAATGTTCACCCAGCCTGCATTTCATCTCCACAATGTAGAGGAGACCACGTTGTCAACAGCATCCAGCACTATCTGTGATAGTCGATTTCACAGGCTCACCACTCTCTGGGTGAAGACATTTCTCCTGATCTCTGTCCTAAATGGCCTAGCCTGTGTGTTAAACTGTGACCCTGATCTGGACACCCCCCCACCATCGGGAACATCTTTCCTGCCTGGATCTGTTGGAATTTTATAGATTTCTATGAGATACGCCTGCATTCTTATGAACTCCAGTGAATACAATTCTAACCAACTCAATCTCTCCTCACACATCAAGCCTGCCATCCCAGGAATCAACTTGTTAAACCTTCACTGCACTCGGGTCTATTCGCAAAAACATCCTTCCTCAGATAAGGAGACCAAAATTGTACACAATATTCTAGATGCGGCCTCACTAATGCTAATAATTGCAGCAAGACATTCTTGTTCCTATATTTGAATCCTCTTATTATGAAGGGCTTTCTTGACTGTTGCACCTTTGAGCTTACTTTCAGAAAATGGTGCACAAGGGCAGCCAAGTCTCATTGAATATTCCCCTTTCTCAGTTTATAGCCATTCTAATAATAATCTGCCTTCCTATTTTTGCTAACAAATTAGATAACCTCACATTTGGGCGCCCACTTTAGGGTGGCACGGTGCCTCACAGCGCCAGAGACCCGGGTTCAATTCCAGCCTCGGGCGACTGTCTGTGTGGAGTTTGCCCTTCATCCCCGTGTCTGCGTGGGTTTCCTCCGGGTGCTCCAGTTTCCTCCCACAATCTAGAGATGTGCAGGTGAGGTGGATTGGCCCATGCTAAATTGCCCGTTGTGTTCAGGGATGTGCAGGTTAGGTGCATTAGTCCAGGTTAAATGTTGAGTAATAGGGGAATGGGTCTGGGTGGGTTACTCTATGGAAGGTCAGGGTGGACCTGTTGGGCTGAAGGGCCTGTTTCCACACTGTAGGGATTCTAATTCTAAAATAGAAAATTCTACTTCTAATTTATCCACATTCTATAGTATCTGCATTTTTCCAGTCAGTCATTGAAATCAAAACGCAACATCTCCTTACAGCTCAGCTTTCAGACAGTTTTGTGTCTTCCACAAACTTTGAGATATTACATTTAGGTTCCTCATCTAAATAATTAACATACAATGTGAGTAGCTGAGGTCCTACAATCGATCCTCGTGGTACCCCACTGGCCATTCAGAAAAATAGCATTTATTCTTTGTTTCCTGCCTGCTAAATAATTTTCTCTCAATACACTATCCCCAATCCCAAGTGCTTTGTCTAAACACATCAATCCCTTCCATGGGACCATGTTCAAAGCATTCTGACAGTCCAAGTATTAATTTCATCTTTCTGGATTTTCCCTGCCCTGTGTTGAATGTCTGCAATTTTGCACTCTCATTCAACATTCCCCTAATTTCCGACTGTGTTCTGGGACTCCCTGGTCCGGCCTGGCAGTTTGGACTCAGTCCCACAGCCTCACAGATCCTGAAAGGGGGAGAGTTGTCATTGCCGTCTTGATGAAAAGATCAAGAGCCTCTGTTTCACCTCCAGACCCCATCCATCCATCTTCCCAGTGGCTGCATTTTGTTTCTCATTTGGATTTGCAGCTTTAGGATTAAATCCATATTTTCAGAATACCCCTCTGGGTTTTTTTTTTGAGCTCCACTTTGGGTTTCTGTACTCTGCTCCCTGCTATCCTCACTCTGCTCTGTTTCCTTCAATCTCCTCCCTGTTTTGTGATTCAGCTTTTGGTTTCTGCAGCCCTGCTCTGGGTTTCCAATCTCCACTCTTGATTTTCTGATTCTACTTTGTGTTTCATGCTGCTTTGGCCAAGATTTCCTGTCACTGCCTCGGATTTCTGACTCTAATCTGTATTTTGGTTACTCTGCTCGAGGTGACTGAGAGCCAGATCCTTGCCCTCTGCTGCTCAGGCACAGTTTCCAGTTTCCCATCTGCACCTCGCTGGGTTTTCTGACTCCACTCCGAATTGCTTGATTCTGCTCTGGATTTTACCCACTTTGGTCTGAATTTCCTGGATTCCCCCCTGGGTTTACTGACTTTCTTTTGCCCTCTCTGACTCTGCACTGGAATCCATTTCCAGATTTTGTGCTTTCATTCTGGGTTTTCATTACTCTGCTCCA
The DNA here is from genome assembly GCF_004010195.1 of Chiloscyllium plagiosum. NCBI lineage: Eukaryota > Metazoa > Chordata > Chondrichthyes > Orectolobiformes > Hemiscylliidae > Chiloscyllium > Chiloscyllium plagiosum. The sequence continues at coordinate 18,309,478 of NC_057749.1, forward strand.
GGTTTTCCAGACTCCATAGTGTATTTTCAAACTCTGGTTCGGGGTTTTGTAACATCTCTGTGAGTTTTGTGACAGTGCTGCACCTTTTCAGATTCTGTTTCTGATTTTCAGACTCTGCTCCAGGTTTCTGTACTCCACTCCCGATTTTCAGATAGCACACCAGGCTTTTGATTCCCTTTAGGTTTACCGAGTCCAATCCAGGTTTACATATTCCAATCCGGAATTGTAGATTCCATTCCAGGTTTCCAGGCTCTGCTCTGGTTTACCTGACCTGGCTCCTGTTTTAAATAGGAGGAGAAAGTGAGGTCTGCAGATGCTGGAGATCAGAGCTGAAAATGTGTTGCTGGAAAAGCGCAGCAGGTCAGGCAGCATCCAAGGAACAGGAGAATCGACGTTTTGGGCATAAGGCCTTCTTCATTCCTGTTTTAAATACTCCGCTCCATGGCTTTATGGTGCAGCTCTGTGGTTTCAATAACCACATTCTGATTATGAAACCCAACTCCAGGTTTTGTGACTTCAATTGTCGTTTTTCTTCTCTGTTCCATGTTTTCATAGTTTGCCGTAGGTTTTCAGATTCAATCCGCATTTCCAGATTCCACGTTATTTGTAAAGACTTAGTTCTGGGTTTAAGACTCTGCTTCAGGTTTCAGATTCACATGGATTTTTAAACTCTCTTCCTCTCTGGATTTCCAGAGTTTGAACACTGATCTGTTTTTCATTTCGTAATTCCGCATCAGGATTTCAGACTTGCCCTAGATTTCCAGATACACCTTTCCAAATATCCACACTCCAATCTGGGTTTAAGACTCGGCTCTGGGATTCGCCAACCCACTCCAGATTTTTTAGTCTCCACTCCAGGTTTCCGGGCTCAGTTCTGGAATTTTAGGTTTGGATGCAGTTTTCCAGAATCCAATCACAGTTTCCTGGTTCTCATGTGGGTTTTCAGTCTCCATCCTGGTTTTGTCACATTCCAGTTTGTGTTTCTAGACACAAAAACAGAAATTAATGGAAAAACTCAGCAGGTCTGGCAGCATCTATGGAGAGAAAGCAGAGTTAATATTTTGGGTCCAGTCTGAAGAAGGGTGACTGGAACTGAAACTTTAACTGCTTTCTCTCCATGGATGCTGCCAGACCGGCTGAGTTTTTCCAGCAATTTCTGGTTTTGTTTCTGATTTCTAGAGTCTGCAATTCTTTTGTATTTTTTTTGTTCACTGTTTCTAGACTCTCCTTCATGTTTAAAACTCAACTCTGCCCGTAAAATTCCACCCTGGGGTTTTGGTTTTGCTCTAAATTTCCAGATTCTGTCTGGGTTTCCTGATTCTGTTCCAAGTTTCCTGGCGCCAATTGGAATTTCCTGACTCCAAACTGCGTTTTCAGACCCCACCCCATGTTTTCTGATCTCGTCCTTTTTTTCTACACTCAACCAGTTTTTCAGGTTCACCATGGATTTTCAGACCACTCTGGATTCTCTGATTCCATTCCAGGTTTTTCTGACTTCACTCTGGATTCCAAACTGGGTTTTCAAACTGTGATTTGGATGATCGGATTCCGATCTAGGTTTTCAGACTCCGCTCTGTGGCTTAAGACTTTATTCTGTGTTTTTGGACTCTGCTCTGTGTTTTGTGACTCCGCTTTGTGTTTTCAGACTCTACTCCGGGTTTTGTTACCTCCGTCTGTGTTTCCAATCTTCAATTCAGGTTCACTGCCTCAGCCTCTGGGTTTTCAGATTCTACTCTGAGTTCTATGACCCTACTCTGTACCTCAATACTCTGCTCTGTGTTTCCACATTCCCCTCCAGGATTTGTCACTCTGCTTCACGTTTCGGTAGATCGCCTTGGGCTTTGTCAGTCAACTCTGTATTTCTGAAGTTCAGGGTTTTGTGATTCCCCTCTCAGTCTCCAGAACCTACCTTACATTTTTTGATTCCACTCTGGGATTTGTCACTCAGATTTATCATTCACCGTGCCTCCAATTCTGAGGAAGGGTCGCTTGATCTGAAACACTAACTCTGATTCCTCGCCACAGATGCTGCCAGACCTGTACAGCTTTTCCAGCAATTTCTATTTTTGTTAATCATTTGGCTTCGTGTTTGCATAGACCACTCTGGCTCCAGGATGATGGAATTGAGAAACATTACAGCCATGCTCAAATAGACTCGATGGGCCGAAAGGCCTATTTCTACTTCTATGTCTTAAGCAGATGATACATCTTGCAGATCAATGGTGTCATGGATGGTGTCGAAGGTTGTCAAAGTACGCAGTGGGATATTGATCAGTTGCACATATGGGCGGAGAAATGGCAGCTGGAGTTTAATCTGAGTAAGTGTGAGGTGCTGCACTTTGGGAGATCAAATGTTAAGGAAAAGTTTACGGCTAATGGCAGGACCCTGAACAGCATCGATGTACAGGGAGATCTTGGGGTTCATGTCCATAACTCTCTGAAAGTGGCCGCTGAAGTAGATAGGGAGGTAAAGAAAGGATATGGCATGTTTGCCTTTATTCGGAGAATTGAGTACAAGGGTCAGGATGTCGTATTGCAGCTTTATAAGATTTTGTTCAGGGCATACTGAGAGTATTGTGTTCAATTCGTGTCCTCACGCTCCGGTCCGGATTCTCGCAGTCCGGTCCGTGTCCTCACACTCCGGTCCGGAATCTCGCAGTCCGGTCCGTGTCCTCACACTCCGGTCCGGGACCTGTCAGTCCGATCCGTGTCCTCACGCTCCGGTCCGGAATCTCTCAGTCCGCTCCGTGTCCTCACACTCCGGTCCGGGACCTGTCAGTCCGCACCGTGTCCTCACACTCCGGTCCGGGACCTGTCAGTCCAATCCGTGTCCTCACGCTCCGGTCCGGGATCTGTCAGTCCGCTCCGTGTCCTCACACTCCGGTCCGGGATCTGTCAGTCCGATCCGTGTCCTCACGCTCCGGTCCGGGACCTGTCAGTCCGATCCGTGTCCTCACGCTCCGGGCCGGGATCTCTCAGTCCGCTCCGTGTCCTCACACTCCGGTCCGGAATCTCTCAGTCCGCTACGTGTCCTCACACTCTGATCCGGGATCTGTCAGTCCGCTCCGTGTCCTCACACTCCGGTCCGGGATCTGTCAGTCCGCTCCGTGTCCTCACGCACCGGTCCGGGACCTGTCAGTCCACTCCGTGTCCTCATACTCCGGTCCGGGACCTGTCAGTCCGCTCCATGTCCTCATACTCCGGTCCGGGACCTGTCAGTCCGCTCCGTGTCCTCATACTCCGGTCCGGGATCTCTCAGTCCGCACCGTGTCCTCACACTCCGGTCCGGGACCTGTCTGTCCGCTCCGTGTCC
>NC_057749.1:18313290-18321188 GCF_004010195.1 Chiloscyllium plagiosum
GCGATGTCCTCGTATGTCAGATGTGTGAACTGTCTTGGCTGATTGCCATGATATCTGCAGTGGGCAAACTGTCGAGCAGGTTTGCCGGTGAGTGTTGTTCATTGTGAGATGATTTTAAAGACAGCAATGCAATCATGTCCAGATGACACAGGGACTAATCAGCAAGTGTCCAGTAATCTCAGACACATATTCAACCCCCCCGCCCCCAGCTTCCGTTGTCTGACTTCAGCAGGACTCAGGGTACTCTGTTCCATTCATCCTTCACTCCCAATACCCATCCACAGCCCCGTGGCACATTCCCTTGCCACTGCTGAAGGTGTGACACCTGCTCCTTTATCTCCTCCCTCCTCAATATCCAAGGGCCCAAACATACCTTCCAGGTGAAGCAGCACTTTAACTGCACTTCACACAATCTAGTCTACTGCAGTGGGTGCTCGCAATGTGGTCTTTTCTACATTGGTGAAATGTAGCGTAGACTGGGTAACAGCTTTGCAGAACATCTACGTTCTGTCCGCAAAAAATACCCCGAGCTTCCAGTAGCCTACGCTTGAACACACCACCCTGTTCCCTGGCCAACATCTGTCTCTCTCTTGCTGCAGTGTTCCAGTGAAGCTCAGCTCAAGCTGGAAGAATGCCACCTAATTTTCCAATTGGGGACCCTGCAGCCCTCAGGACTCAATATTGAGTTCAATAATTTTAGGGTCTGAACTCCCCCATGTCCGAGCTCCCTAACCTATACACCAGGCCTTGTTATCACACAGTCTGCTATTATAGTCTCCCATTGTTAGCCGCTAACAGTCTCCATTAGCAGCGATTCACCCTCCCAGCCAGATCGTTATCAACTCCTTTGTCCGTCCAACAGTTCTCTCTCTCCCTTTGGGGTCTATCCATACCTATCGATTACTCCTTACCCACTCCCCCCATGTATCTTCTGCATATAAACCGACATTTTCTTAGCTACCATCAGTTCTGAGAAAGGATGACTGGATCTGAAATATTAACTCTGATTTCTCTTCACAGATGCTGCCAGACTGGCTGAGCTTTTCTGGCAGCTTCTGTTTTTGTTTCCAGTAGTCTGACTGGATGTATACATGTACAGATACTCGATAAGGGCAGGTGTATTCATTGCAGACTTTGTATGCAAACTCTTGTCAATATGTTCAAGCAGTGGTGGTCCTCCTTCGGAACACTTAAGAGTCAGAGTCTTGCAGTGGTCACTCAGTGTACAGTGTAAGATATTCTGTCAAACTTAGATTCAGCTTTAACTTCAGATTCTCTGAGTCTTGTTTCCTCAGTGTGTGAATAGCTGGAGTGAGATCAGCTTGTCCGATAGGTTGTTTCAAATTCAGAAAGAATAGACTGTTACCGTGTTTAGTGAAAATAAAAGTGAATGAAGATGGTCTCTTAAATGGCAAGTATTGTACTGTAACCTGCCTTGGTGTAGGATGCCTATTAGAAAATCTTTGATTAGAGAAATATACTAGATTAGATGTCAGCTTCCTGAAGCTTGGGGGGGGGGGAACTGTTTGGCACAACAGATGCATTTGCATGTTTGGAGGCTTTAACATTGGAAGAAGATTCTTTTTACTCATTCATGGGATGTGGATATCACTGGCTGGGCCAGCTTTTATTGTCTATCCCTGGTTGCCCTTGAGAAGGTGGTGGTGGTGAGCTGCCTTTGTGAGCCGCTGAAGTCCATATGGTGTGGGGCGACCCACAATGCCGTTAGGGAGAGGATTCCAGGATTTTGACCCAGCAACTATGAAGGAATAGCAATATCTTTGCAAGTCAGGAAGGTGAGTAACTTGGAGGGGAACTTGCAGTGATGGTACTTCCTCATATCTGCTGCCATTGTCCTTCTAAATGGAAGCAGTTGTAGGTTTGAAACACAATGTCTAAGGTGAATTTCTTATTAATGAATATTGAGGAATAGAATACAAACAAACCAAGAGCAGAGTTATCAAAGGTTGCTTGGATTTAAGCTATGTGTAGAAGTTGTCTTTATAGGATTGGAAGTATTTTTAATACCTTATGGAAGGGATTGCAACAGATTGGTATTTACTGATTTACGCCATTGTACCTTAAGTTTAAGGCACTTAGGATTCTGTGGTTTTATGTTGTCTAATGTATTGCAGAATCATTGGGAAATGAATGGGTGTGTTTAGACAGTGAACGCAGGAGATTGTAAATACGGAGAACTGAGAGACTGAGTGATTTGACATAGATGAAACCCATCAACTATGGGCTAGAACAATTTGGGAAGAAAATAGGTTGCCTTGAGCACAGATTTGATGACAGACCATCTTACAATTATTATCAAGTAAAGGGTTTGAAAATGTCCGGCCACGTAAAGGAAATCACAGATGTATCTTATGCCAGCTCCAGAGTAACACTGCAAGTTAACCACACAACCCTCATGCTCAAAACAATACAACTGATCATTTTGCATGCTCTCACTTGTGAAACTGCACATGTAATGCCAAACGGGGGATATTTGAGGGTAAAATGGGGCCCCCTTCAAGACAATCCGAGGAGAAAGCTTGGTCTTGCTGCAGGAGAGACAGAAGGAGCAAGTTCAGAGTCATGCTTCTTGCCTGTGATGGATCAGCCAACATGGAGCTCAACTGGAAGCAGAAAACCTAAAAGATAGATCAGGAACAAAATGTGGTGTTGATAACATTGGGTAATTGAAGAAGGTTTGAAATTAGTGGAAAAAAGGATTGAAAATATCATTGTTTTGTTTGGAAGAACTAGTAACTGAACTGGACGAGAGAAAAGTGAAAAAAGGGATTGACAGGAGTTTCAAGAAATATTGGTAAGGAGCCAGAAGAATGAGAAGAATTCTGAATATGCTGTGGAATTGCAACAGCTCAAATTAACATAAAAGGGTGTCCCGATAAGGTGTGAAATAAAGAACTGTCTTTCAAAGTGGCTACAAGATTGAAGGAGGAAACAGTGGCCACATCTGAAGGTTGATGGATGAGAGAGTACCTGGGATGGAGACTGGCAAAAGTTTAAGATACAGCACAAAGCATATTAATGAGAATCGAGTTGGATGAATGTTTACAGGTTCTTCGCTGTTAGCAGATTTTGAACTGAATTTCACTTAATTGGTTTTGTGCACTTTATTGCTCTGATCCAAAGTGCTGACTTGTTAAGTTGGCAACAGCTTGTGATTTTAGGTAAATCATATTGAACTGTGACATATTTTGTTTCTATTTAATATCAAAGTGCCACTCTCCCTAGCCTTCATAGCCATCAATAAGTGAATAATTTAAATGACTTGCCCTCTTTCCTACCTGAAAATAGATTTGTCTGTTGCCATGTTAAGTTTCCTGAATGGGGGAAATAAGCCAGTGTCACCTAGACGTATCACTCCCTGGTATGCCAACTGTACCATTCAAGATCGGAGACAGTTACAGAGAGTGGTGAACTTGGCCTGGACAATCTCAAAGGCCAACCTCCCATCTATAGAATCCATCTAGCAGACCCATTGTCAAGGAAAGGCTGCCAACATTCTTAAAGATCCATCCCACCCTGGCAATGCTTTTCTACAACCTGTAACATCGGGGAGAAGGTACAGAAGCCTGAACACACACCAGGGGGGTTTTGAAACAGTTTCTACCCTACTGTTGTTAGAATACTGAATGGACTCTCAAACGCTTACCATTCGCCTGCACGTGTGTTTTTTTGGCCACTGTTTACCTATTATTTACTATCTGTGCTGTTTAACTCTGCTCATAAGACGAAGCTTTTCACTGTGACAATAAATTCAATTCAATTCAATCTCCTGTCTGCGATCTCTCCTGTATGTTTGGGGCAGTGGGAGGGAGGAGTGAGAATTGTTTTGAATACACACTCAAGTACCGGTTGAAAATTCAGAATTTTGTTGTTTTGGTCAGTTCGGTAGGAGTTCAATCCATGCAACAGTTGTGTGTGTCAGGAGTTCCATTTAGGGCATTCATTCTGGGGCATTGCCTGAATGTGAGATCTGTGACTGTCCTCGGTAGAAGCAAGCAGAAGTGTCTCCTCATTGGGCAGTGATAATTTCAACAATGTTATCTTAACACTTTGTGCTGGTTTTGGAGTAGTACTTCAAGTAAATGATTCACTAATGGTGTTTCCCTTATTAAATATATTGCTTAGACCAAGCCTTTAGACCTCTGACCTCATGTCGTTGCAAATTTGAACTTTATTTGCTAAAGCCTGTTATGGTGCTTCATAGGAGTGTTATCATATTAAAGGCACTATACAAATGGAAGTTGATTATTTATATTTTTCTATGGTCTATTTTCCAACTGTTTGATCGCTTTGGGATGTATGGGCCTGGGGGAATGTGAGGGCCATGTACCTGCCTCTAGGAAAATCCCAGGTGACTGGGCTGTTATTGGGAACTGCACATGGAATATGTGATACTGAGGAGGTGTGTGGTTTGTTTAAATACTCATTCTGTTGAGCATCAGCTGATCTATGTATTTTGTCTAGGTTCTGTCTGGGGGCTTGAACTTTGGATGGTGGTGCAGATACAGCTGAATGCAGCACCAGTATCCTCTGAACCATTCAGAAATACATTATGCAAAAATAAAGCATTTTTCTAACTAGGATGTCTCAATGTGTTTACTTTGTAGGAAATATGACAAAATTTGCGTACAGTATATCAAACAGCAATTATGTAAATCTCTGGAAAGCCTTTGTGTAAAGTGTTGAAGGACAGATGTGGGCCAGTACACATGGGATTGCTCCTGTGACAGATTGATGACATTACCTGCATGATCTAATTGTATGATGTTTTAGTAACATGTCGACGTTGGGAGGATTGCATTCTATGGTGACTATGTCAGAGTGCTAGAAATGGGCAGTGCTGGAAGCTTCTGTGACCATCCATCTGCTGTCCCTTTGGCTGGCCAGTAACTGCAGCTCTCCATATGCAATGGGAGCAATGGTTGAGAAACAAACAGCAAGTCGTCTTCTTCCATCCCCATGCAACCCACATTACATCCCTACAAAGTCCAAGAAAAAGCGCGTTGCAGTGTTGTTGACAGCACTCCCTAATGTCTAGAGATGCTGTCTATAGCAGATTTATTATTCATGTCAATGTAAACTCTGACCCAGATCTAAATGGTTCCCCTTTTCCAGGCTCTGCCCTTAATTTACTTGAATAATGTTCAGGTTTTTGTCTTGCCAGTAGATGTAAACAGAGGAATAGTGCAGCTGGTTATTGAGTGCAGCTGTTCAAGGATTAATGTGTAAAACAAAAGATCCACCTCAGGTAGCAACTCTCCATAAGCAAGGAGAGCTCTTTAACCTGTCGACCTTCAGGCTGTGCTGTGCTTTTTCTTCGCAGACTGACTAGGAAAAGAAATTTGTTGTTTCCAAATAGTGCATGGATGACTGTGCTGAATCTCTGTCGAGGGGATTTCTTTGTGTTTGCCAAACACTGCCTTCACTCAGGCAGAAGGTGCTGTCAGCTCCTGTGTGATTTGATCCATCTGTTGCTCGGTGTTTTGAAGCTGCCTGTAGAAAGGGGAGAGGATTTTGAGTGCTTTCTGAACGCCATCAGGTCAGCATATTAGAGATGCAGAGATTCCATGGAAATGGAGCACTTTCTGTTCTGAGTATATTGATTGTAAATGCTTAACCTGCTGACTGGTAAGAGGTGGTGCAACTATGGAGGAAAAACAATAGTCTGTTATTTAGGTTTCCAACTGACAGTCTGCAGTGCATTATTGGGAATTCCAGGGATTGGATTTCTGTTAGTAATTTGATTCTGAAGTTTGAGTCTCGTTTGACTCCACATTCTATCACTTTCTTGGTTACATCCTGAACAATATGGTTTCTATACTGATTTTCCTTTGGATGTGTGATGGAGGCAGATTGCATTGTGGTATTTAAGGCATTACATGGTTCTTATTTAACCAATGTGCAGGATTAGAGAGGAAATGCAGGAAATTGGCACTGAATCAAAATGGTCAGGTGAGTACTGACAAGGTGGGCTTGAGGAGTTTTCAGCGCTTTCTAACGATCCTGTGGAATTTCTTGTTGGACTTTCTCCTGGGCTCTGCTTGCTTTAATTTTTGATTTGCTTGTGGGATGTGAGTGCCACTGGTGGGCCAGTAGATGGTGAGTGGTCATCTTGAATCACTGCAGTCCTTTTGGTTCAGGCATACCCACAATGATGTTGGGGAAGGAGTCCCAGAATCTTGACCTAGTGACGCTGATGGACTGGTAATACAGTTGCTGGGAGGGAATTGTTTGGGGATGGGGGTGACAGCGTCAATACTTATGACATTTCCTATTTTTGACACATAGAATGCTTTGAGATTCAGGGTGTCCAACCTTACCAAACAGTCCATGTTGAGCAGGCATTTGCTGTTCACAAACCCTATTTTCGTGTCATCGTATGCCAATGTATATTCTAATATTAAATACAACTACATTTCAACTGGGTATAAAAGATCCTTTGGTGCATTAACAATGGCATTAGAACTGAGCGGTCGTGCTGAACAGGCTGGAGGGAAAAGGTGGGAAGAGGAGTGACCTGAGAGTTTTTCACACTGTCAAACACTTAGAGGCTGCGTCCATTTGTGACAGAGGCTAAAACTGAACATAAAGGCTTTCCATCTTATCCACTGATTAATCCAATTGGGAATTCAGGAGAAGCCACTTTTCCCAAAGCTTGGGAATAGTTGAATCGTGTTGATAAATTCAGCAGAAAGCTAACTATTCCCATTGTTAGTCACCAACAATCCCCATTAATAGCTACTCACCCTCCAAGCCAGATCGTTATCCAGTCATAGAGTCATAGAGATGTACAGCATGAAAACAGACCCTTCAGTCCAACCCGTCCATGCCGACCAGATATCCCAACCCAATCTAGTCTCACCTGCCAGCACCCCAGCCCATATCCCTCCAAACCCTTCCTATTCATATACCCATCCAAATGCCTCTTAAATTGTCTGTCCAACTGTTCTCTCTCTTTTGGACTCTATCCCCACATAGTGTTTACTCTTTCTCTCATCCCCCATCTTCTGCGATACAATATTTTCCTACCTACCATCAGTTCTGAGGAAGGTCACCAAACCTTAAATGTTAACTCTGATTTCTCTTCACAGATACTGCCAGACCCCCTGAGTTTTTCTAGCAACTTCTGTTTTTATTTCTGATTTACAGCAACCGCAGTTCTTTCAGTTTTTAATCGGGTGTCAATTTCATTTTTGCTTATCTCCCCGAAAGGAGTCACGTAGCAGAGAATAGAATGATAGCTTGTGATTGTCAAGAGGATCCTTGTTACGGTCTTTGCTGTAAAGAGGTATTTTGTTGACTATTTTTAACTGTGGGCAATGTTTTGTTCTGTTATTTAACTAGCAAATCCAGTTTGAACTGAGCCTTGAAGAAAAGACTGATATTACAACTATTTATCTCAGTTTCTTCTTGGCTTCTCTATTTAAACCATTTATACTCCCCCCTGGTTTCCCCCACCCCTTAGTCCAATACCTCCGTTTCTTTAAAGAGGGATGATAACTGCTATTCCATGAGCTGGGATGTGTACAGAATATTTTTCTGAATTGACTATTTTCACTTCTCTCTGGGGAAGACCTGGCTTCTCTGGAAAATTTAAGGGTGAAGTTTTGAACTTGGGCAAAGTCCACCTTATTGTCATTCTGAATTAGAGCAGTTTCTAATTTGCTGTCTTCTAAAATGCAGTGGCAGGTTATTTATTGGAATTCTGGATCAGTGGTGCTGGAAGAGCACAGCAATTCAGGCAGCATCCGAGGACAGGCAAAATCGACGTCTCGGGCAAAAGCCCTTCATCAGGAATAAAGGCAGAGAGCCTGAAGCGTGGAGAGATAAGCTAGAGGAGGGTGGGGGTGGGGAGAGAGTGGCATAGAGTACAATAG
>NC_057749.1:18321411-18382473 GCF_004010195.1 Chiloscyllium plagiosum
GCTCCTTTGGGGCCTTGGATAGAGGTAAGGGAGGAGGTGTGGGCACAGGTTTTACAGTTCCTGCAGTGGCAGGGGAAAGTGCCAGGATGGGAGGGTGGGTCGTAGGGGGGCGTGGACCTGACCAGGTAGTCACGGATTTTTGGAATTGCCTGCTGCCTCAACACACAAACCATCTTGCGTGTGACATTGAGTTTTTAAAACTATTTGTTCATGGTATGAGGGCATCACTGACTACACCAGGATCTGTTGTCCATCCCTCATTGTCTTGGAGAAAGCGGTGCTGAGCTACCTTCATGAGCCACTGCAGTCCATGTGGTATAGGGACATTCTCAATGCCATCAGGGAGAGAGTTCCAAGATTTTGACCCAGAAATACTGAAGAAAAAGCATATGTTTCCAGGTCAGGGCTTTGTGGAATCTGGAACTGATTTGCATTTTCAAACCTAATTAAAGGCGAAATGGATTCTGCCAATTTGTCCTCAATTAGAGTTCCAATTTTGTGTAATTAAGCTGTTTTTTGTTTTACCCAGTTCTTGGTTGCATGCCTACATTTTGCTTAAGTTTTTCACAGTAAGGAACGAGATGTTGTATACTGGATTGGGTATGAACCTTTCATCTCTGGTATCCTGCAGGTCAGCAGTACTGGTGAACTTCGACACACATTGACATTAGCGCTGAGCAAGGGTCAGTTTCACTATGTGGCTGGTGTAGGAAGGGGAAACAAAGACAGCGCAGCAGGTTGAAACCAAGGGAGTTTTGCTTAGCCAGTCAGCAAGCAGATTTAATAAGTAGTGTTCACAATGTACAACTGATTGTTTTCCAACTGAATAACTCGATCATCGTGTTTTCTTTTAACCAGATTGCATTGATATTACTTGGTCTTTCTAAAATGTTTTGTCTTAACTATGAATTTAGGTAATATTTGATGGAAATAAATAATGCAGATCATTGTTGTTTCATCACATGCCATAGGAGTTATCCAGATCAGTGACTGAGAGATGAAGAATACCATTCAGCCCATCTTGATCTATCCATCCAGATGGTAATGGTTGAGTGGGGAATATGTTGGACCATGAGGTTGCAGATCGTGTTAGGGTACAATACTGCTGTTGAAGGCCCACAGCATTTCAGTCCTAGATATCCAGTCTTGAGTTCTAGATCTGTTTGAAATCTGTCCCATTTAGCATGATGGTAATGCCACACAACAGAATGGGGAGGATTCTCGATGTGAAGGTGGGGCTTTGTCTCTGCAGAGGCTGTTTGGTGGTGACTCTTACTGATATCGTCATGCACAGATGTATCTGCAGCAAGCAATTGGTGAGAATTAATTGGTCATTTATGTTTTTCCCTGTTGGTTCTTTCACCAGCTGGCGCTGCTATGTCCTTTAGGGCCTGACCAGCTTGATCAGGAGTAGACCATAAGATACAGAAGTCAAACAAGGCCATTCAGCCTTTTGAGTTGAGTTGGCTCTGCCATTCGATCATGGCTGATATACTTCTCCGTGCCATTTTCCTATCTTCTCCCAGTAACCTTTGATCCTCTTACTAATCAAGAACTTATCTGTCTCTGTCCTAGGTGCACTCAGTGACTTGGCCTCCACAGTCTTCTGTGGCAATGAGTAGTGCTACTGTTGAGAGTGGGCATCGAAGACCCCCACCCAGAGTACATTTTGTGCTCTTGTCACACTTGGTGCTTCCTCCAAATGTTGAAGGAGAACGGATTCATTAGCTGGGGGAGAACAGTATGCTTAACCTGATGCCATGAAACCTCATTGGGTCTGGAGTCAATGTTTAGGACTTCCAGAACAATTCCCTCCTGATTTTATACCACTGGGCCGCCACCTCTGCTGGGTCTATCATGCAACTGGGTCAAGACACACACGCAGGGATGGTGATGTCTAGTATGACTTGGTGACCATGACTACCTCAGGCTGCTGCTTGACTAGTCTGTGAGACAGCTCTCCTAACTTTGGCATGAGGCCCACCCCAGACGTTAGTTAGCAGGACTTTGCAAAATTGACAGGGCTGCTTTTGACATTGATGCTGGTGGTCTGTCTGGTTTGATTTCTTTGTTAAGACTTTGTGGAGATTGATACAATTGAGTAGCTTGCTAGGGCATTTGAGAGTCAACCACCTTGCTGTGGCTCGAGTCAACCACCTTGCTGTGGCTCGAGTCACATGGTATGGTGTACATGTGAGGATGGCAGATTGCCTTCCTGGAAGGACATTAGTGAACCAGATGGGTTTTTCCAACAATCAACAATGGTTTCATGATCATCATAAGATTCTTAATTCCATTTTTAAAAATTGAATTCAAATTCTACCATCTCCTGAGGCAGGAAGGCGGGATTCAAAAGAGAGTCCCCAAAACGTGGGCTGCGTTTCTGGATTAAAAGAGTAGGGATAACACCACTAGGCCATTGCCTCCTTGATAATTAGGTATCAGCAATAAGGGTTGGTCCAGTGACTGGCGTGTGCATGCCACGAACCATGGAAAGAAAGGTTAGTGATGCAGGAGTATAGACCTAAAGTAATTGAAGGAAGGATTAGGGAAGCATTGAGGAAAATCTTTTAATCCAGACGATGTTAGATCGTAAGGTAGAGGAGCCATTGGGTCCATTGAGTTTGCTTCACCATTCACTGAGATAATGGCAAATATACGTAATACTTAATGGAATATACTTAACAACCCAGCTCCAACAGGCCTTTGTGATAAAGAAATGCACAGGTTTACTACCTTTTAATTGAAATTCCTTGTTGCCTCTGTGCTTAACTGGGCAATCATTTACTCTGAGACTATGCCGTCTGGTCTTAGATTCACTTTGTGGGAGAATCTATCTCTCTGCGTCTACCCTGTCAAGCTGTCTAAGTGCCTTGTATGTTTCAATAAGGGCATCTCTCATTCTTCTATACTCCAGTGAGTACAAACCTAACCAACTCAATCTTCCTCATAAGACAATTTCTGACTACCTAGGATGATCTCTAATCTGCCTCCAATGCCAGTAGATCTTTCCTTTAATAAGTTGATAGTTTTCCCAAGTATTGTCTAACTAGTGCCTGTGTATATTCAGTAATATTATGAAATAAAGATAGCAAGCCAAACTAAATCAGCCTCACTATCACTTAGATTTGCAGCACAGTGAAATTAAAAATTCAATAACCCTTAAAATTGCTTAATTGTTCCTAGCTAGACTGTATGAATAAAAGATCTTGGATGTCAAGATTATATCAAAAATTAACAATAATAACATAACTTTATGAACTTGGGCTAAGAAACAACAAGGTAATCTCTGATGTAAGGCCTAATCTTTGATTTAGACCCCTCACTCAGGCAGACACAGTTAAGGGATATATTAAAAAGAAAATAATTGTGATTTTCCATGGTCAATAAGCAGTTTCAAAAGACGGATGCTAGGCCTTCAGAAATCCTTGGACAATTTCTTGTTCATCGGCAAATAGAGTTGTATGTCTTGTTTGAATTCCAGAGTCACCGGTTAATGCAAACCATTTCAGCAGACTTCTATAAATATTAACTTATTTCTTACAGACTGGGTTTCTTTTCTCAGAATATTCAACAATTTGAAAACTAGAGTCTCTTGTCACAAGCAAGTCAGATCCGGTTTGTTCTCATTTTTCTCTTTCCAATCAACGTTTTCTGTGATTGGTTGGCTAGCACTTATCCTCCCTTGATTGACCAATTCACCATCCAACCAGTTGCCAGCCCTGAGCACAGCAACCACTTGGTGCAGGTTTGTCTACAGTGATCTTCGATTGGTCATTACTCTCCAGGTCAGTTCACAGCAGAAACTGTTGTCTTTCTTCTCTTTTTTTAAAACAAGCTGCTGTTTAAAGTTCAATTCTTAACTTCAACTCTCAGTTCCAAACTCAAAAAGAAGAAAAATAAGGTACTGATGGTCTCAATAGTAAGACTTCCCTATTTTGTACTCTAGTTCCTTTTGAAATATTGGCCAACATTCCATTTGCTTTCTTTATTTCCCACTGAATGTGGGTGGTAGCTCTTGTGATTCATGCTCAAGGACCCCCACACCCTCTGTTCCATTACTTTCTGCAGTCTTTCACTGATTAAATATTATCCTGCTCTTCTATTCCTGCCACAATATTTAACCTCATATTCTCCCACATTATATTTCAACTGCCAAATTTTTCTGCCTCACTTAACCTGCCCATGTCACTCTACAGACACTTTGCCATCATCACCATTTGCCTTCCCACCTAATTTTCTTTGTCATCTGTGAATTTAGCAATAGTACATTCACCTTCCTAATCCTTGTCATGAATATATAATAAATAATTGTGGCTCTAGTGTTGATTTCTGTGACACTCCACGAATTACAAGTTGGCATCATGAAAATGTCCTCTCAGCCCAACTCTGTCTTTTGTTAGTTGTACATTACCATGGGTATGGAATTGGCTTAGTGTCAACACCATGAGCTGCTTATCTTTTTAGGTAGCTTATATGTGTGGTAGCTAATCAGACACTTTTAAAAATCCAAACATATTTCATCCACCGTTTACCTCCTTGTTTACCCTGTTTGCTGCCTCTTCAAATAATTCTAATAGATTTGTCAGGTTTGAAGACTTAGGATTAGGGTTAAGTTGACTCTGCTTGATCATATTATATATTTCTAAAAGCTGTGCTTTATCTCCTTTATAATAGACTGACATCCCAGGAACAGATATTAAGCTAACTGGCCTATGGTTAGCTGTTTTTCTAATCTCCTTTTTTGAATTAAGGTGATAGATTGGCATGTTCTCCAGTTTTCTGGAAATTTTCCAGAATCTTACAAGGTATCCATTATCTCTGTAGCTACTTTATTTAATATCTTAGGATGCATCCCAAGGGATTTATTGGTCTTTGGCCCCAGTACATTTTCTCTAGTGATGATCATTGTATTTATTTTGACTTCTCTTTTTACTTTTTGATTATTTCGAAAGCACCAATAGAATTCCAAAAATACTATCTGATGCAAAGTCGTTATTTAATTCCTCTGCCATTTCCTGGCTTTTCATTATTATTTCCCCAGCATCATTCTCTAAGGAGCCTATGTTCACTTTGGATGTTGTCTTCCTTTTCTTATGTATTTTGGAACTTGGTACCTGAAAGAGCAATTCAGGCAGAAACCCTAGTTACTTTTAAATCCACTTGCACTTCACTTGAAGCGCCTTAACTTGGTTTACAGACCAAGAACTGAAAAGTAAAAATAGGCTGGTTTGCTTGTTTTCTGATCTAGCACAGACATGATGGGCTGAATAGTTGCCTCCCGTATACTTGTACTGCTTCATTCTGTAATGTACTGAACAACTGGAGTATGAAGTTAGTTAGTACTCGTTGCTTCAATGAGGAGATGAAGATTAGATTAATTTGCATTTTCAACAATTTTTCTACATTAGAAATTCATTCTATCCAGTTGTGATTTTACAGCTATGAATTTATCAGCTAACTGTGGTTGAAATATTGATTAAGTTTGTTAGATTGCCTAGAATTGATTCCAGAGAAGCATAAAACAGGGCAAAATGGAGGGAGCCCACCTGTACATTGCTAAGCTGTGTAAGAAGACCTTAAATTGGAAAATCCCATGACCCAGTCTGAAAGCTGTCGGTACAAGTCAATCAGGTAGGTAATTGAGGATCATAGTGGAGTGCTGCTGTAGTTGAGATATGGCATTAATACTGTCTGCTTGCTCAGGTGAAGGTTAGAGATTATTTGATGCAGTTTAAAAAGAACAGTGTGTTCTCATGTCATGGCCAAATCTCTTTGCTTACTCATAAACAAGTTAATTTGCTGTGTATGCAAAATGGCTGTTGTATTTACTTAACTAACTGTGACTGCACTTTAATCCATTTGTATAAAGTACTTTGGGGGCTAATGTACTAATGATACGAAAGGCCCTTTTTCTGACTCATGGTGTTGAGTTCCTTCATTTCCCATGAGTTTGGATGTCCACCCTACCCAGTTTGGGGTGAAAATGGTAACTATTGCAATGGATGGAAACCTATTGTTTGAATTTGAGAAAGTAGGAATCAGGACTGCCTTCCACCTGTCTCTTCAAAGTTTTCAGATATGCTTTCTGCCCTCAATCCTCTCCCTTTGGTGTGAGAAATGTTTCTCTTCTCTCACTCCAGGATAATTTGAGGAAAGACATTCTGGCTATTGAGGGAGGACAGCGTAGGTTCATGAGGTCAGTTCTTATGCTGAAAGATTGGAGCGACTGGGCTTGTATACACCTGAGTTTAAAAGGCTGAGAGGGGATCTGATTGAGACGTATAAGATTATTAAAGGATTGGACACTCTGGAGGCAGGAAGCATGTTTCTGTGATGGGTGAGTCCTGAACCAGAGGACACAGTTTAAAAATAAGGGGTAGGCCACTTAGAACAGAGTTGAGGAGAAACGTCTTCACCCAGAGAGTGGTGGGTGTATGGAATGCTCTGCCCCAGAAGGCTGTGGAGGCCAAGCCTCTGGATACTTTCAAGAAAGGAGAAAGTGAGGTCTGCAGATGCTGGAGATCAGAGCTGAAAATGTGTTGCTGGAAAAGCGCAGCAGGTCAGGCAGCATCCAGGGAACAGGAGAAGGGCTTATGCCCGAAACGTCGATTCTCCTGTTCCCTGGATGCTGCCTGACCTGCTGCGCTTTTCCAGCAACACATTTTCAGCCACTTTCAAGAAAGAGTTGGATAGAGCTCTTAAGGATAATGGAATCAAGGGTTATGGTGATAAGGCTGGAACAGGATACTGATTGAGGATGATCAGCCATGATCATAATGAATGGTGGTGCTGGCTGGAAGGGCAGAATGGCCTACTCCTGCACCTATTGTCTATTGTCTTTAATAGAGACAACCACAGTGGCTGTGGAGAAAAAAATTGCACAGTGCTACCAAGGCAGAACAGGTTAATCTGCATCTGAAGCAGAAAGTTGGGGTAACGTTTTGGGTGTTAGTCCTTTTGAGAAGTGGAAGAGTCAGTCGAGATGAAGTCCTTTTGTATGGACTGGTGAAGGCATGTCAGTTCATGTCCAGAGAACAAAATGGGAAGTGTATGCTAACAGGTAAAGAGCAGAAGTTCAAGTGGACTGTTTCTTTAAATAAAGATGCTGCAAATGGCATTGACTAGCTCATGGATATGGCTTTTGATGCTAGAATAGGGGAGGGTGTGGAAAGGGAGGCCTGATGGCTCTGTGGTTAGCACTGTTTTGGTTTTTTGCAGGGACCTGGATTTGATTCCACTCTTGGATGAGTGTTTGTGTGGGGTTTGCACGTTCTCTCCGTGTCTATGTGGGTTTCCTCCCACAGTCCAAAGGTGTACAGATTAGGAGGATTGGCCGTGCTAAATTGCTCATAGTAGCCTGAGATGTGGCTAATCCATTTAGCCAGCACAGGAAATGCACGGTTATTGGAATGGGTCTGGATGGGATGCTCTTTGGAAGTTTGGTTTGGACCTGATGGGCTGAATAGCCTGGATCCAGTTTTGTAGGAGTTCTGTGATTCTAAGATATGGGATGAGAAGTAAATGGAAAGCATTACGATATTCCGAATAAGGTGTTCTTCATTTGTGGGACAATCTATAATATTTCCAAGCATGTGGATGACACTGCCAGGTGGGAATATTTGTTGTTAAGAAGTTGTAAAATGGTTTCAAGATGATTTGGACAGACAAGTGGAAATAAAGTTTCTTTCTTTTGTAAGAGGAACAGATGTGCAAAGTTACTTCTTAACTGGTAAGATGTTGGCAAGTGTAGATGTGCAAAGGTATTAGATTAACAAATAAGTTCCTGAAGGCAAGCATGCAAGTGTAGCAAGCTATTATGAAGGCTCATAAAGTTAGCCTTTATTGTAAGAGGACATGTGTCCAGGAGGTGTGAAGTCTTGCATTTGTAAAGGAGCTTGGTTAAATTGCACCTGCAGTATCATGTGCAGTTGTGGTCTCCTTATCTCAGGAAGGATAGTATTGCCATGGAGGGAGTGCAAGGAATGTTCCTTAGACTTGTTCCTGGGATGGCAGGACAGTCCTATGGAGAGAGATTGGGTAACCTGGATCTGTTAGCGCGTTTTGAGAAGATTTGTAGCTCAGGTTGAGGTTCTGGATGTAACTTTGCTCGCTGAGCTGGAAGGTTCATTTTCAGACGTTTTGTCACCATATTAGGTAACATCTTCAGTGAACCTACGGACGAAGCACTGCTGGTGTTTCCTGCTTTCTAATTAATAGGTTTGGGTTTCTTTGGGTTGGTGGTGTCATTTCCTATTGTGATGTCATTTCCTGTTCTATTTCTCAGGGGGTGGTAAATGGGGTCCAAGTCAGTGTGTTGTTTGATGGAGTTCCAGTTGGAAAGCCATGCTTCTAGGAATTCTCGTACATGTCTCTGTTTGGTTTGTCCAAGGATGGATGTGTTGTCCCAGTCGAAGTGGTGTCCTTCCTCATCCAAATGTGAGGATACTAGTGAGAGAGAGTCATGCCGTTTTGTGGCTAGTTGATGTTCATATATCCTGGTGGCTAGTTTTCTGCCTGTTTGTCCAATGTAGTGTTTGTTACAGTTCTTGCACAGTATTTTGTAAATGACATTAGTTTTGCTCGTTGTCTGTATAAGGTCTTTCAAGTTCATTAGCTGCTGTTTTAGTGTGTTGGTGGGTCTGTAGGCTACCATGATGCCAAGGGATCTGAATAGTCTGGCAGTCATTTCAGAGATGCCTTTGATGTAGGGGAGCATGGCTAGGGTTTCTGGACGTGTTTTGTCTGCTTGTTTGAGTTTGTTGCTGAGAAATCAGTGGACTGTGTTCATTGGGTACCCATTCTTTTTGAATACACTGTATAGGTGTACAAGCAGACAAAACACGTCCAAAACCCTTGCCACTCTCCCCTACATCAAAGACATCTCGGAAATGACTGCCAGACTACTCAGACCTCTTGGCATCATGGTAGCCCACAGACCCACCAACACACTAAAACAGCAGCTAATGAACTTGAAAGACCCTATACAGACAACAAGCAAAACTAATGTCATTTACAAAATACCATGCAAGGACTGTAACAAATACTACATTGGACAAACAGGCAGAAAACTAGCCACCAGGATATGTGAACATCAACTAGCCACAAAACGTCATGACCCCCTCTCACTAATCCCTTACATACAGATAAGGAAGGACACCACTTTGACTGGGACAACACATCCATCCTGGGACAAGCAAACAGAGACACGCACGAGAATTCCTAGAAGCATGGCATTCCAACTGGAACTCTATCAACAAAGACATCGAGATGGACCCAATCTACCACCCCTTGAGAAAAAGAACAGGAAATGACATCACCAACCCAAAGAAACCCAAACATATATATAGAAAGTAGGAAACGTCAGTAGTGTTTCGTCCGGAGGCTCACTGAAGATGTTACCTAGTATGGTGACGAAACGTCTGAAAATGAACATTCCAGCTCAGTGAGCAATCCTACATCCTGAACCTGGGTCTGTATTCTCTAGGGTTTTGAATACAAGAGATGATATCATTGAAACTTACAAAATACTTAAGGGGTTTAGAAGAAGGTAAATTGTACCCCCAGTTGGAAATCTAGACCTTGGGGCCATCATTTGAAAATAAGGGGGAGCCGTTTGGGACTGAGATGAGGAGATTTTGGTGATGAAGAATTTTTGGATTTCTCTACCATTGAAAATTGGAAGCTCTGTAGATGATTCGATATGATTATATCGAAAGGTAAAGTTGGCTAAGTGGTCTACTCCTGCTGCAGTGTTCCTCACTGAATATTGAACCATGTGTGGTTTACCTGGTTTGGAGCACTGGTTTTCTAATCTGTCTTTGGAAAATCCAAGCCATTCACACGAGTGGTTTTAGCAGTTTTTCTCTCATTTCTCTCATTACTGCTAAGTGATCAGGTTTAATTCAATTTCTGTGAAACTTGGATCCTTTGTGGAAAAGCAGCTGTAAGGTTTATTCAGGTTAAAATGTATAGCAACCACCTGCTCCAGAAGCAGCATTAATCCTTCATGCTCCATTCTGCCTTAAGAAGTCTGCAGCCTACCCAACTTCTCGGTTTTGACGTTTCTGTCTCTCACCACCCTCTTGCTATTTGCCCATCATTGTCTTGTACTCTCCCACCAGCTGGTACTTTGTGCTTTTCTGTGTTTTGGGATTTGGTAGCTTGACATCCTGATGTTTCTGCATGGATCAGTGTTCACTGGCACAGGTAATTTTCTGTTCATTGATATCCGCTTATTCTTACACCCAATTTCTTACCTTTTCCAGGCGATGATGCACTCACATCGACGGAGAGGTTGTGAGGTTGCTTCGATAAGAATCTAACACACAGGCACTAGTCCAAGGCCACTGAGAAGAGAAAGAAGTCTTTTCACAAGGAAGGTGAATCTAAGATGTCCTTAAGCAGCAGCAGTTCAGCTGGGAAAGGTGCGGATTCGAATGCTGTTGATGCCTACGACAGTGGGGATGAGTGGGATATCGGAGTTGGGAATTTAATCATTGACTTGGACGCAGATTTAGAAAAAGATCAGCAGAAAATGGAAATGTCGGGATCGAAAGATGGGAGCATCCCAGTTCCGAGTGCAGTGGCGGCTCTGCCAGAGAACATCAAGTTTGTCACGCCAGTTCAAGCACCTCAGGCCAAGGAGAGCAAATCAAAGGCAAAGAGAAATAAGAGTGCAAAGGATGGGGGTAAATCTGTGTCTGCTGCTTCCCTCTACACACTGGGAGAATCAGGAAATGGGAAGAAAGAGATGCAGGGTCGTTCTGGAGATTTGACAAATCCCAGCGGACTGGGGTCTTCCAACAGCACATCCAAAGGGTCCGAAAAGGGCCCAAAAACTGTCCGGAATGGAGCTGGATCGAAAAAGGATAAGGAGGGTGGATCAAGCAAAAGCAAAAAGGATAAAAGTGAGAGCAGTGGAGTTGTGCAGCCTCCCCCTGGAAATGATGCAAATGCTGCACAACAGCTAGGGTTGGGGTCAGGGTCAAAGGGCAGCTCGTTTGAATGTGCTCCAGGCACAAGCTGCCCTGATGGGGCTACGGGTCAAGTGCTGGATTTGGGAAATGCACCAGTGGATAGCAACACCATATCTAACCTGTTGGGAATTAAAACAGAGTCTGAGGAAGTTGAAAGTGAGTGTCGACCACTGAAGAAGATCAAAACAGAGAAGGTAAGAACAGTGGTAGTTTTAAATGTTCTACAAAATCCCAGTGCAGTCAGGAGATTGCAGCTTGTTAACCTGATGTCCTAAGCAGAGATCTGGTTTGACAAACCTCTTCTGTTTCAAGTAATGTGAAGCCAATTGCTTGATCCATTGTGTGTATCAGCCAGCCAGTGAGCAATGTCCTGAAATCTATTTAAGAGTCACCCTCCTTCTTCAAGACCCCTTACAGCATGGTTAGACCAAATTGTCAGCACTCTTCTATAATGACTGCTTTTTGTTGGGTTCACTTGCACATTTTTGTTTAACTTTGTTTGACTGTGATGAACATTCATTGGGGATGTTGATGCATGGAGACTGAATCTCTCCCAGTGAGAGGTACAAATAACTGGGTAGTGCATGCACTGTACACAAGGTTACCATTTACCTGTTTATACTCCAGCTGCTCAAAGCAAGTTGAGACAACTAAAGAGTCAGCTTCATGATGCTGCATTGTTAACAAGTTTTTGAAATTTCCTGATACTTGAATTACACTTCAAACGTTCAATCACCAGGTCCAGAGGGGCTCGGAGGTAGTACTGTAGTTATGTTTGACACTTAAATCCATCGGCTGCCTCTCTGTGAGGATGGTGCACCTTGCTGTCTATTGAAATGACTTGGGTTGGGATTTAGGTTTATTCTTGCAGTCTGTTGGAGAGTGCTGCTGTTTAGTGTCGCCTCTGTGCGAATTCTTAAGTGAGGGGGCTGATGTGTTGCAATTAGCCAGTAAGTGTTGGATTGCAAGTTTATCTGATTAGTCAGATTTATACTACAGTGACTTGTTGCCACAGTCTTATATATGCTGTGAGTAAATCTAATTGCTTGAGTTGGGACTGAAAGAGAATCCAACTCATTTAACCTAATAGTGAATCCTACACCAGAAATATTAGTATGGAAATGGTGTTGAATGGGACTGAATTGAAAGGGCTGATTGCTTCTCTGTAGTGGTGCTGATAATGGTTTAATTGTGCTGCACTGTGTGCAACGTTGGATTCCTATGCCTTTGGTCAAAGCAGTACACAACATACAACCTGTGCTGAAAAGCTGCAGCCGGAGTGCTTGGAGATATTCATTGAGCTGAGCAGCATCTGTGGCGAGATGAGAAGCGGTATTTTAGGGATGGGCCCTATCTCATCTGCTTCATTCGAGATTTGTGTGTAATTCCAGGGCTGGGATAAAATGCCCTTGGAGGGGTTGCTGAGGGGCTGAACAAAATGTTGCTGTGCAATTTTCTTGTCAGAACTGATATGCTGAATATTTAAAGCCTCATCTTTCCAGCATCTGACATTTTACCACCATCCTTTTCATGCTTTTGGACTGATCTGTACCTGGTTTGCAGATGATTGCTGGAATTTTATCCAGAGCCATTTGAACAATTTTTGGGATCCTAGTTGCATACAGTTGCAATCCCTACCCTAGTTTGCTCAACCTTTTGTGAACTACAAGAGCAAAAGTCAGCCTAAACTCAGTGGTCATACTGTTACCTCTCAGAAGTTCATAGGTTTACACTCACGCCTACAATTACAATGGCTGACATTCCAGCGCAGTTCAGATTGAGTGCTCCCATCGCCTGGGGTTCCAGCTTTAGGTTAGAGATTTTAAGCCAAGATCCCACTTACTACTTGGGTAGATCTGACGGTATTAGTTTGCTGAAGAGCAGTGGATAGAGCTCCCTGATATTGTGAGCAACATTCATCCCATAGCTGATGTCACAGAAATAGTTGATGCTGGGGGAACGTAGCGGTGTGGTGGTTATATCACTGGATTAGTAATCCCGAGGCTTCAGTTCTGGGGACATGGCAAACAGTGAAATTTAATTTAATAAAGATCTAGAATAAAAAACAAACTTAACAAAATCTAGTTCACTCGTGTCCTTGAAGGAAAGAAATCTGCTGTCCTTAACCAGTCTAGCCAGCATGTGATTCTAAACCCTCAGCAACATGTTTGACTTCTAATTGCCACTTGGGCAGTCTGAGATTGTCAATGTCATTCATGGAATGTGGATGTAGAAATATTAAATTATTCATTGCTGTTTTTGGGAGCTTGCTATGTGCTGATTCGCTGCTGCATTTTCCTAGATTAGAACAGTGACAATACATAAATTATACATTCTTGACTGTCAAACCTGATGTCCTGAAGAGTGCTGGAGCGATGCAAGCTGTTCCTTCCTGTCACCATTGCAGTAAATAGATTGCAGTTTCTGTGTGTTATGGTTTGACTGGGAGCTCCAGGTTTGTATGAGGTTCCTGTCAGAGGTTGCATATGAAGGACCCCATACACAGGCCCTGTGAACTTGTGTGTACATCCACCTTTATTTTATGTCGAACTAAACTTCTTGATACTGACTATGTTCTCATTTTGTGGTTGGGCTTCCCTGGAGTGGATGAAACAAAATTGGGTATGAAAGCTGATTTGTCGTCAACCTTTATTTATCAAACAAATGGTACTGTCTGTAGTCTCTCTCAGAACCTGCGATTGCCAAATAACAATGTTACAAGACATTTGACTCCTGGCATTGCCTCAAATGCTTGCCCACCCAGGTCAGGTTTAACTGTTCTTCTCTCTACTTTTACTGACCACAGAGCATATCTAACTACCTATTTACTGCAGTGAGGAATGTGAGACCAGCACTGACTCCCCAGGACAAAGACAAATTCAAGAGAATCTAAATGATTTACACCCCTCAATGAAAAATGTCTGAATAAAATAGACACTTCAAAATGATGGATGTTGCGAGTTGAATAATGGAGCATTGAATTCATGTTACTGTCTAGAGAGGTAAAATGCGAAGAAATCTGTGTTGAGAGGGTCAGTCATGATGATGAGTGTGTTGGAGGAAGGGCTGCAACTCTTGCTCAACTGCTTGGGTTTAATTTTGAACTGGTGAAGGCTGATTTTCAGCTGGACAGTGAGTGAGCTGTTTCTAAGTAATTTGTTGGCTGTGTCTCCCTCCACTAAGTCTGATAATTTAGTGCAGACTGTGGTCTGACATATGGGCTCTGTTGAATATTGAAATTCCTCCATCTCTGCAGTTCAATCAGCCTGTTTATCAACAGCCCAGGAAGAGGCCATTCTGCCCACCAGGCATTCATCTTTGACTTTCTCCCTTCAAACTCTTCACATTTCAAGTCACTTGAAGACAGGAGGATTGGAACATAATTTGCAGATTTTCTGTACTGTTCCCAGTGTTGAGTTTCCCTTGAAATTTTTCCATTGGACCCCGTCAGTTCCTTTTTTTTACCGGCCTCAGACTGATTTTTTAAAATTTTTATCTGGAATGACTAATTAATCTGCGATCTTGTGGACAGCTCTTAAAAACCAGCATGGCCTTCTATAAATGCAGTGAGGGAATGGATTCATGTTTGTGACCCATCTTCCCTCTTCCAGGGCTGCCCTTTTTTTCTAGAACTCTTATCTGATGAATTTTTTTTCTCACAGCAAGGCACAAAAAATGTCTGTAAGCCAGCCTGGAGAACTCATTTTTTTTAGTGCATGTTATGAATAAAGAACACTATGTTTGATGCTGCTATTAACACAGTTCATGTTTGTGTCTCCCTAGATCCAAGGACCCCACTTACGTTTAATTCTGCACCTGAGCATTTTGCAGGAATCAGCTAAATTTTATTTGTAATTTTGGAAAATATAGTTTCATTGTTTAGGGCAAGTAATGCAATGATGCATGACTGAAATGTGTGCAAAAGGCCCCTGAGCCTCAGTGCTTGTGGCAAACAGCTTTCGCCAGCTGTGGAAGCTTGAGAAGCACCTGTGATGTCAGCAGGCATTCATCACATCTGGCAGCTCCAAGCAAAGCCCCACTTATAGTCTTAGTGCAAGGACCAAGTGAGCAAACTGCTAAATTAATAGGCTGGACGTTGCTTTGTATATGACACGATCAAGGGGGTTTGTCCATTCTAATCTTGCGTTATCATCGAGTCTGAGGCATCGTTTGCTGAAAGTCCATTCAAAGATACATGTCGTCATGTCAAAATAGAGAGAGAGGAAGAGATGGCAGGAGACTGGATGTTTCTAAACTAGGAATTACACAGTGGAGATCACTAGCTCGTAAGGCAGACAGCACCAGGCTGTGCACCCTGACCTGTGTGCTGCCTGAGCACTCTTTACACTTGGCATTGATGGATTGTTTCTGAATCCTCCATTGACTGTCGATTACGTTAGCAGAGCTGTATCTCTTTAAATGACCAGACAGAAATTATAATTGCGTTATGTGGAGAGAACCTCAAACAAATGTGATCTTTTTGACATTAGTCAGTGCAGCAACTAGCAATCCGAACCTCCTTGTGACCTGGGGGAAAAGCCCCTCAGAAGGAGCTGGCTTACCAGTGTGAGAAATGGTGGTGTTGTCCTGTTTCCCCTCAATTGCAACAAAACACTCCGAGACACAACGTAGTTTTACCTCCTTCATCTTTATTCCAGGCCCTGGAGGGAGAGAGAACGATCGCCCATGTGCACAGAGACATGAGTTCACGGTCTTCTCTGGAACAGCAGTTTCTTTTTTTTTCTTTTTATGGTGTGTGTGTGTGCGCAGGTGTGAGACACAGTGAAAGACACAAAGTGCACAAATCTTTATTCAAATTCCACCACCAGGAAGATAGGAAAACACCCGGGTGGCCAGTGACAAACACTGCCCTTCACATCAAAGGGCAGTGCTGTGTGATCAAAACAGTGAGGGGGAGGGTAGGGACTAAATCAAAATAGAGTTGGAGGGAGAAAGAGCAGTTTCTTAATGAGTTATGTCGTCATTTTACAGGGAGGAGCATCCAGATAAGGCAACATACATATTGATTGGGTGACTGTTACAATCAGCAAGGGTCAATAGTAAAGACTAAGCCATCTGTTATTGAATGTTCTTAATCTTAATTGGCTTCACATAATGAATACTTTTCACCTTGTTAACTGACCTCCCATACTGAATGTTTTCAATATTGTTAAATGGCTCTACATAATGAATGCTTTTCCACCTTGTTAACCCATTAACCTTGCCTCCAGCACCCCATTGTTAACTGCAAGTTCTTATCTGATCTGAGTTATGCTCAGCTGAACCTTTTGTTTCACAAAACTCAAAACTTAACTGTTTCCCTACCTGCTCATACCTAATACACGTTCTCAGTGGGAAATGATATTTCTGCTGTAGTTACCGTCACTAGTTTGTATAGTCTGCACAGATAAAGTCTCAACATCAGCTTCTTGACCAAGAAAGCCTGGCAGCATTTCTACCTTCTGTGCAGGCTGAGGAAAGCCCACCTCCTCCTCTTCACCCCCCCCATCCTCACCACATTCTACAGAGGGTTCATTGAGAGTACCCTGAGCTACTGCATCACTGCTTGGTTCAGGAATTGCACAGTCTCACATTGTAAGACCCTACAATGGATAGTGAGGACAGCGGAGAAGATCATCGAGGTCTCAGTACCCTCCATTACAGACAATGTAATAGAAAAATGCTAAATAATAGACATTCTTCTAGCAGCAATTTGAAGTCATACAAAGAATTTCAGGTGGGAAAGAATCCAGTCATACAGTGGCTTCAGAGAAGAAACTGTTGCACAGTCTGACCGTCAGAGAGTGAATGCTCCCTGTAATGGAGGGTACTGAGACCTCGATGATCTTCTCCGCTGTCCTCACTATCCATTGTAGGGTCTTACAATGTGAGACTGTGCAATTCCTGAACCAAGCAGTGATGCAGTAGCTCAGGGTACTCTCAATGAACCCTCTGTAGAATGTGGTGAGGATGGGGGGGTGAAGAGGAGGAGGTGGGCTTTCCTCAGCCTTGAGTGTTTTGTACTTATGCATTTTATGCCGTGTATGGTGGTGTCCATGTAGCGCCCTCACTCCTGTAGAAACACTGTCTCGTTTTTACTGTATCTGTTGTATATGGCAGAAATGACAAATAAAAGCTACTCTTTGTAAACAGTGATGATTCAATGGCAAAGTTGCTGTCTATATTATACAATCATGTCTGAATTCTTGTGGGGTTACCACACTGATTTTATGTTAGACAGATTGGTCTGTTTATTTTTGGGCCTCCTGCAATATTGGAGTCTCTTGGGCTTAAGTTGGGAAAGTATCTGCCAGAGATCAGATACTCACTTAATCCTGACCTGCTTTCCATCAGTTGAGAGTGTGTATCTGTCTGTAAATGTAAAAGTGAAATTAATTTTGCTGACTCCATAATATCACAGACACAGTAACAGTTCACTGTCAGGCATTCCTGCATGTATTAAGTTCCTGCACGTTTGGGGTGTGATCTCGAAAAGCCTTGTGCAATTGTGTTTGGCTTGTGCCAAACTTTGCACTATGGATATCTCCACACACATTGCTCTGAAGGATAAAGAGGTAACTTTGGTGGGATGGGGAGGGGGTGGCGCAATGGGTGATCTGCCATGTCTTTGGGAATGTTGCAGTGAAACGGGAAAATGCAAAGACTAAAATGGAGTTCTTGCCCACCCTCGATGGTCTGGTCTGCTGTCAATATTACAAAGGGTGAGGGGCCATAATCCTAAAATAGATTATGGAGCATTTTTGCATTATTTGAATTCCCCTTTCCTGTCCAGCCCCCCTCAGATTTAAGCACTCCGTGTAAAGTTAACTTCAGGCACAGCAGGTAAGGGGACTACTATGAGAAGGGAGGCAGTCAATAGAAGACTGAGGGTGTTGTACTTAAATGAGCTCTGTATATGAACCAAGGCAAGTGAACTTGTAGCGCAGATTAAAATTAAAGGTTACAATGTGGGCATCACAGAGGTGTGGCTGCAAAGGCATCAGGGCTGGGATCTAAATATCCAAGGATATTTTCCCATTGAAAGGGCAGGCAGAGGGGGCAGGCTTGCCTTAATTGGTTTTAAAATAAAAGTGAAATTAAGTCAACAGCAAGAAGTGATTTAGGGTTGGAAGGCATAGAATCTGTCTGAGTAGAGTTGAGGAACTGCAAAAAAAAAAGACCATGATGGGAGTTAGGTACTTGCTCCTTGCAGTACCCAGGATGTGGAGCAGAAAAGGCATATAAGCAAGGCACCAATAATCATGGGGGATCTTCAATATGCAGATTGACTGGGAAAATCAGGTTCGTAGCAGATCCCAAGAAAATGAATTTGTGGATTGTTGGCGATATCCTTTTTGGAGCGGCTTGTGGTAGAGACCTCTAGAGAACAGGTTTTCTGTATTTGGAGATGTGTATTGAGGCAGACTTGATTAAGGAGGTTAAGGTAAAGGAACCCTGTAGGAGCAATGACCCCAATATAATAGAATTCACCCTGCAATTTCAGAGGGAGAAGCTAGAATTCGATGTAATGGTGTTGCCGTTGAGTAAAAGTAACTGCATTGACCCGAAGGAGCTGGTCAGAGTTGACTGGAAGGGGACCCTAACAGGGAAGATGGTGGAGCAGCAATGGCAGGAGTTTCCCTGGGTAATTCAGGAGGCACAGCAGAAATTCATCCCAAGGAAGAAGCAGCATGCTGACAAGGAAAGTCAGGGACAGCATTTAAAAAAAACATACAAGGCTGTCAAAAACTAGCCGAGAACAACAAAAAAGCAGTAAGGAGGGAGAAGATGAAATATGAGGGAAGGTGAGTGGGATGCAAGAGTGGACATTGGACTGCTGGAAAATGAGGCTGGAGAAGCAGTAATGAGAATAACTAAATATAGGTACTTGGCATCAATCTTCATAATGGAAGGCAACAGTAGCATAGCACAGCTTCAAGAGTCAGGGACAGGGGTGAGTGTCATGGCTGTCACTATGGAAGAAGTGTTGGGAAAACTGAAAGATCTAAAGATGGCTAAATCATCTGAATCGATGGACGGCACTCAGTTCTGAAGGAGATAGCTAAGGCAATTGTCAAGGCATTGATGGTGAACTTTCAAGAATCACTGGAATCAGGGGTGGTCCCAGAAGACTGGAAAATGGCTAATGTAATACCCCTGTTTAAGAAGAGTGGGAGGCAGAAGCTGGAAACTTACAGGCTGATTAGCCTGATCTTGGTCATTGGTATGATTTTAGAGATCATTATTAAGGATGGAATTGAGGAGTACTTGAAAGTACATCTCAAAATAGGGGCAATGATGTCTCATAAATCAGAGTTCCTTGAAGAAGTAACAAGCAGGTTAGACATAGAGCCAGTGGATGTGATCTATTTGGATCCCCAGAATGCCTTTGACATGGTGGTGCATGCTGCTTAGAAAGATTAGAGCCCACTGTGTTAGGGCAAGGTACTGGCATGGATAGAAGGTTGGCTGACTGACAGAAGGCAGAAAGTAGGGATAAAAGGGTCCTTTCAGAATGGCAACCTTAAGCTGCAGCAAGTTCTGCAGGGGTCCATGTTGGGATCACAACTATTCACATTAATGCTATGGACAAAGGAACTGAGGGCATTGTTGCTAAGTTTGCAGATGATGCAAACAGAGAGTCTTGGTGACCAGATTAACCTAAAGAAATCTACTCCTGTCGTCCTGTCAGCCGTTGAAATTTCCTTTCTCATTCCTTCCTTACCCAAGGTGGTTACCAGTGCGAAAGCAGTTACACATTGAACTACACTAATTTGTGTCTGCCTATTTCAACATTCTTTGAATTCTTGAAGTCTGTTACTCTGTTCACTATTTATGACATTATCAAGTTTTATACAATCCAGAAACTTCTAAATTGTACTGCCTAAACAATTCAGTCAATTATAAACAACAATCGATGGTCCTAAAATCAAACCCTCGGGTGCCTTCATTCAGGTTAATCAAAGTTATTTTTCTTTAACAAATTGATACTTGGCTAATGTGAGAGCTGTCAGGAAAAGTATTTCAAAAGTCTGGAACAGCAAGGAAACAATAAAGTGTTTCCTGTGCTTTAGCAATTGAAGAGGCAGTTTCAGTTCCGATTTAAATTTCAAATATTCATGAGAAACAAATACTGAATATTTTAAAAATGTCCTCCAAATGAAACTTACCAAATAAAACAGTTGAAATTATGGTGGCAATTTTGGTAGAGATCAGTTTGCAATATGAAGGGGGTCAGTGAGGTCTTAACAATAATTAACAGAATTTAAGCAAGTTCTAATATTCTCTAAAATCTTAACAAAACATCAAACTCAAAGTGCACTCTTTTTGTGAACACTCTGCATTAAAAACACAGCAGTAGTAAAGATATTTTAATCTAATACTCTCATCTGGCTAAAGCATGACCACTGACCCAACGGTTTGTTGTGTAAACAGGCGGTGTAGAATCTGAAACAAATCAGGGGCTCAAGGCACTGAATCAATTTGTTTTAAGGTTACAAGTTTGATAATTTTGAAAGGACATAATGTACAATTACAATGTAAAAACAAAATCTGCCCCATGCCATAGCCCACAAAATACAGTGAATAGAGATCCTAATTCAAGGTAAAACAGTTACTTAAAAGGATTTTTTGAACCAGGATTTTAACAAACCAAAATTTTTAAACATCACTCTCAGCATGGCACAATTTACATTGAAACTTTTCCTTTTCAGCCCAAGTATTAGTATAACCTTAGTTTCAGCATTTCTTGGTTTTTCGCATCCTCTGGTTGAAATTACACTTATAACAAGAGAAAGCCCTTCGCAGCAGACCACATGGCGCTGCAGTCCAAGCCACTGTCTTCCCCAGAACAAAAATTCGCAGAGCTTCCACTTTCGCCACTTTAACCCCTTTCTCACTTTGCTGGAACCCCACTTAAACACAGAAAGCTCAAACCTCAGCACAGTGCGGAGGACTTGAACCTCAAATCAACCCACCCAGCAGACTCAAACTCCAGTATCGTGCAGAGGACTTGAACCTCAATTACACCCACCTCAGGGGGCTCAAACCCCAGTACTGTGCAGGAGACTTGAACTTCAACCCAAATCCACCCCAGCGGCCCCCCCAATGCAGTGCAGAGGACTTGAACCTTTGCCAGCCAGCGTGTTTGCAAAACTGTGTCTCATGACTTAACTAATTACTGTTTGAGGAATCCAAAGAATAGAGAGCGATTGACCAAGGAACAGTGTCTGGCATACAGGAATAGCGAGAGGGACCAAGGTTTAAAATCTTACCTTGTGGGCCCGTCCGTCTGGAGACACCAATGTTCTGGGTGGCCGCTGACACTGTCTGATCGTAACTATCCATTTGGATCTTGCTGACTACACCAATATTGTCATCCTGTTCTCCCATTCCCCCCACCCCATCTTAATTCCAGGCCCTGGAGGGAGAGAGAACGATTGGTCTTCTCTGGAGCAGCAGTTTCACAACATCCTTTCTATAGGAGGGAGTCCAGAATTGAAGCCAATATTCCAATAGTGGCCTAACCAATATCCTGTACAGCAGCAGCATGACCTAACTCCTATACTCAGTCACTGACCAATAAAGGCAAGCAAACCAAATGCTTTTCCTATCCTGCCTACCTGAGACTCCACTTTCAAGGAGCTCTGAAACCTGCACTGCAAGGTCACCTTGTTCAGCAATATTCCCCAGGACCTTACCATTGAGTGTATAAATCTTGCCCTGAGCTGCCTTTCCAAAATGCAGTACCTCACATTTATCTAAATTAAACTCTACCTGCTACTCCTCAGCCCATTGGCCCATGTGATAAGATCCCATTGTACTTTGAGGTAACCTCCTTCGCTGTCCACTACACCTTCAATTTTGGTGTCATCAGAAAACTTACTAACCATACCTCCTATGTTCACATCTAAATCATTTATGTCAATGGCAAAAAAACAGTGGACCCAGCACCGATCCTTGTGACACACCACTGACACAGGCCTCCAGTCTGGAAAGCAACCCTCCATCACCACCCTCTATGTTCTTCCTTTGAGCCAGTTCTGTATCCAAATGGCTAGTTCTCTCTGTATTCCATGTGATCTAACCTTGTTAACCAGTCTCCCATGAGGAACCTTGTCGAACTCCTTATTGAAGTCCACATCGATCACATCCATCGCTCTGCCCTTATCAATCCTCTTTGTTACTTAAAAAAAAATCAGTCAAGTTATTGAGACATGATTTCCCACACACTAAATCATGTTGACTGTCCTGAATTATTCTGGTCGAGGGATTGCTAGTGTTGAAGAGATGGGGAAGACTTGGACATGCTGGCTGAGTGGGTAATGAAATGACATATAGGATACAATGTGGGAAAGTGTGAAGTTATGCACTTTGGTAGGAAGAGTGGAGGCATAGACTATTTTGTAAGCGGGGAAAGACTTTGGAAATCTAAAGCACAAAAGGATTTGAAGTAGAGGGGGGTGATCTCATCAAAACCAACAGAATACCAAGGTGCCTGTACAGAGTGGACATGGAGAGGATATTATTACTCATCAGAGAGACTAAGATCCAGGGGCACAGCCTCAGAGTGAAACAGTGACCCTTTAGAACTGAGATGAGGAGGAATTTCTTCAGCCGGAGGATAGTTAATCTGTGGAATGCATCACTGCAGTAGGCTGTGCAGGCCAAATCATTTAGTGTATTTAAGGCAGAGATCAGTAGGCTCTCCATTAGATTGAATTACGGAGAAGAAGGTAAAGCAGGAGAATGATGTTGAAATGTCTTCAGTCATGATTGAATGGTGGAGCAGACTTGAAGGGCCGAATCACCTAATTTTGCTCCTTTATCTTTTGGTCAAAATGGGGTTAGGTTAGGTATTTGAATAAATTGTCTCTGAAAGTTAGATGTTACTTGACTGACTTGCATAAAGTGTCAAGATTGTTATCATGGATGATTAACTTGTTTGGTCATTTCTGCCACTCCAATTCATGTCATCTGCTGTGAATTATTTCCGTTTGAAAGTATTTTATGGTTTAGATTGGAAATTGTTTTTAGCTCTGCCATTATTATTGCATGTCACAAGTTGGTTTGATGTAAAAATCTTTTGGTTCATTTTGTATGTTACTGGGCATTTGTCTATCCCTAGTTGCCGTTTGCAGTGTTAATTCTATAGTACTGTACCTGTAATTGCTTTCACAGTTGACTGATTGACAGAACATTATTTAACTCTGTCGTGTGAACCAGAGGCATGTGTAGGTTAGAGAGGTGTAGCAAAAACAGAAGTTGCTGGAACGCTCAGCAGGTTTGGTAGCATTTACGAAGAGAAATCAAAGTGAATGTTTTGGTCCAGTGGCCTTTTCTCAGTGTTCTGAGGAAGGGTCACCGGACATGAAATGTTAACTTTGGTTTCTCTTCATTGATGCTGCCAAACCTGCTGAGCGTTTCCAGCAAATTCTGCTTTTGTTTCAGGTTGACAGCATCAGCAGTTCTTTGGGTTTTTATCGAGAGAAGTGTTGATGTGACCCTGATGTTTCACCGTAGTATCCAGCCATTTCTTGAGAGTCCAATGTCCAGACATAACCGTGTCCTCCGAGACTTCCCTCTTTGTAAAGCAATCTCTTCATTCCTACACTTCATCTTCCTCATGTCCTATGACCAAAATTAGTATTATTTTTTCCAGAAAGAGACTGACTAGACTGCATGATAATTTAAATAGAACTGATAATGTGCTTTGATCAATGCTCTGTTGCATTTATCCATATCAGATCCACAGACTCACTTTGGTGTCTACTCTTAAATTACTGTTCCGCACAAATGGCAATTTTAACACCTACTAACAAGCACCATGTTTGGTTTTGTTTCGGCTATTCCTATTCTACATTTTCCCTTGATAATCACTCACTATCGGATTTTAGTGCTATGTCTTATCTGGGCTTTTGGAATATTTGGTACCATACACCTTATAAATTGAGTGTAATCAGCTTATGTCTAAATCTTTATCAGGTTACTTTACTATTTATGCTGCAGTTTCTTTTCTGTTCAGAGCTCATTGGATTAAATTATAATTGAAGTATAAAATGCTCCAACCCTTCACATTAGGGGATGTAGAGGGGTTGAAAATGTGTTGCTGGAAAAGCGCAGCAGGTCAGGCAGCATCCAAGGAACAGGAGAATCGACGTTTCGGGCATAAGCCCTTCTTCTCCCCTGCTCCTTGGATGCTGCCTGACCTGCTGCGCTTTTCCAGCAACACATTTTCAGCTCTGATCTCCAGCATCTGCAGTCCTCACTTTCTTCTCGATGTAGAGGGGTTGCCTTGGCATAGTGGCAATTTGACGAGACTAGCAATTCAGAACCCCAGGGCAATGTTCTGAGGATATGTGTTCAAGTGCCATCATGGTAACATTTTAATTGAAGAAAAATATCTGGAATGAAGAGAATAGGTGACCATGTGACCACAATCAATTGCTGTAAAAGGCCCACCTAGTTCACTCATGTCCTTTTGAGAAGGAAATCTGCTGCCTTTGCCTATCTGTGACCAATGTCTAGATTAGAGTGGTGCTGGAAAAGCACAGCAGGTCAGGCAGCATCCGAGGAGCAGGAGAATCGATGTTTTGGGCAAAAGTCCTTCATCAGGAGTGGAGCTGTGACCACTGTTAGCTGCTCCGATGTTCCACACAGGGCCGGTACCTGAATCAGGCCAGTGACTTCTGGTTCCAGACAATTGTTCTGTGCATGGGCCTCCGAGGCCTGCGCAGCCAGTAAGAAAATTAGAGGGAATGCTGCATGTGATTCCAGACTTTTAGCGACTCTTAAATGATCTCTGGGCTATTAGGAATGGGCAATAATTGCCTATAATGCCCACATCTCCTAAAGGACCTTGAAAACAAATATGTCACAGGCAGGGCCAGCACTTATTGCCCACCCTGAATTGGACTTGAACTGAATGTCTTGCTAGATTACATCAGAGGGTAATTAGGAGTCAACCACATTGCTGAGAGTTTGGAGTCAGGTAGACCAAATTGGTTGAGGATGGCAGATATCCTTTCCTAAAGAGCATTAGTGGATCAGATGGGTTTTCAATGATAATTCATAGCTTAATAGTACCATCACTGAGACTAGCATTTGATTCGAGAATGGAATTTAAATTCCATCGACTGCCATGGCAACGTATGAGCCTCTGTGTCTAGAGGTTCAGGTTTGGCAGATGGGATTAGAGTAAGTATATGCTCGATGAAGGTTGAGGGGGCAAGGATTGGAAAGATGTTGTGAAACTTGAAAGGGTTCAGAAAAGATGTACAAGGATGTTGCCAGGCTTGCAGGGTTTGAGCTATAGGGAGAGATTGAATAGGCTGGGGCTGTTTTCCCTGGAATTTCGGAGACTGAGGGGTGACCTTATAGAGGTTTACAAAATCATAAGGGGCATGGATAGGGTAAATAGACAAAGTCTTCCCTGGGGTCAGGGAGTCCAGAGCTAGAGGGCATAGGTTTAGGGTGAGAAGGGAAGGATATAGAAGAGACCTAAGGGGCAACTTTTTCACGCAGAGGGTGGTACGTGTATGGAATGAGCTGCCAGAGGAAGTGGTGGAGGCGAGTATAATTGCAACATTTAAAGGCATTTGGATGGGTATATGAATAGGAAGTGTTTGGAGGGATATAGGCCGGGTGCTGGCAGGTGGGTCTAGGTTATGTTGGGATATCTGGTCGGCATGGACGGGTTGGACTGAAGGATATGTTTCCATGCTATACATCTCTATGACCAGTGACAATACCAATACATCACCATCTCCCCCAGACTGACTCCAGTTTGAACTACCTCTGCCTCATTGTTCACAAAATCAGACTGACTGCTATGGTCTCGAGTCCGAATGTTCCTCATTCTAGAACTTCAAATAATTTGGCTGTACCATCTTTGAGTTTTGAAGTTGGTGGTGTATTGTTGGTGGACAGTCATTACTCTGAGGCATTCACTGCCAGGACAGTGTTACTGCTGTCCAAGCCAACATTCCTCCCTCAATGGTCATTGCTGATAATAGAGTCCAAGAAACCCTGAGTGAAAAATAGAACGCAGCCCATCCTTGCCAGAGACCCTCCGTATTGCAATGCTGTTTGTCTGAGAATCCTACCAAGGACCAAAATACTAAATGGAATGGATTTGCTCACCTCTTAATTCAACTACGTATATACAACAAAAGTACTATTTTCTCTGGGAGACTAAGATGATTTATCTCAGGACAACCTCTTTCCAAATCCAGGTGCTTTCTAGCTTGTATATTTACCCAAGTGTGACCAACCTACATTTGTAGCTATAGTTGCCCATGTTGTTTCTCCCCATTCTTTTGCTCTTTGCTGAATTCTGTTTGGCAGGTGCCATAGCTTCCTGGTATCTGGCTCTGTTGCCATTTCCTCAGTATGGATAGCTGAATGGTGATTGAGAGGAAAGATCTGTTCAATTTATCCCTCCTGCCTCCAAATATTCTGACATACAGCCTTTCTATTGGGGCACATCTTTAGCATTCAGACTTCTGGCTGTTCTGTAGTTCTGGATACCAGCCAGCACCTCCCTGCTGAGATTATCTAATTCAGCCTTTGTTCATTTTCCTTTCATCAGACACCATTCTGGATCTTCTGTTATCTAGACGTAGCTTTTGTCTGTTTAACTATTGGCACTGCTCTAATTCCTTATTTTGTCCAAGCGTTTGATTGGATCAGTTTTAGTTGAAGTATGACTAGACATGCAGCCAGCTTTGTAAACTTGAGCCAGGTTTATGCTTAGTGTGGTTTCCAAACCTGCCAGTGGTTTGAATCAGTCAAAGCATTATGGGTGTCCTTTCTGTGACATTTGACCCTGCTAGGTCACTGAGTTTTTGGAAACCTTTCATGTTCCTTGAGTTAATTGGATATCAGCTGCTGCAATTGAAAACAGTGGCAATGCCAAATTTAAGCCTTCAGCTACTTTGCCCCTCTAATCTAGTCAGCTATTCAGTTAGATTACAGCTGATCCCCTATTCTCTATCTCACTTCCAATTCTATCCCACTGTCCCTTAATTTTCTTAGTTTCTCTTTTGATATTACTTCCAACGCAATCAATAAAGAGGAAATATTGTCTTTCCTAATTTTAGTACTAAATAGCCATCCCTTTTATTCCAGAAATGTGATGGCTAGTTCTAGCCTCTCCATTCGAGGGTAACATCCAACACCTAATTAATCAAGTCTGTTAAAAATGTTACACATTGCAATGAGATCACCTCTCTTCCAAACACCAAGAAGCGTAGCCCTGGATGTGACAAATCCCTCAATCCAGTAGCCAGTCTGTGAAATTTGCACAGCAATATATCCTTCCTCAAGTGAGATAAGTGGTGAAGAGGAAGGTACTTTTGAGATGCCTATGCTGCAGCACTCGCTGCTGGGTTATTGGTTTCCAAGATGGCGACGGAGCACCAGGGCTGATTGTGGGTTCTTGCCCGGGGCTCGTTCATCCTGTCTGCTTTCTTTTCCCTTTTTACTTCTCTTTTTCTTTCATTTATCTTTGGCAGGTTAGTTGGTGGTATCGGTGTGGTAGCGAGAATGGGACAAGTGTGGAATGGCATCAATCTCCTGGCTGTTGGAGGCAGCTGCGGCAGACGCAACTCCTCCCAGTGATTGGAAGCAGCAGCAGCAGCAGCAAGGGTGTCCTGTCAGCCTTTGGGGGCAGTGGCAGCAAAGCTTCTCTAGCGATTGGAGACAGTGAACTCCTAAAGGTGGCGCCAGCAAGGTGACATCTCAGAGCAGGGTGGCCAGAGCAGGACTCTTGGCACAGTGGCCTGGCCTGGCAGCAGAGCCAGGTACACCTGGTTACAGCAGGTCAGAGTAGGGACTCTTGGCATTGGCGAAGCGGCGGCTGCAGCAGCAATGGCAGCATGTTATGCCTGGAGCGGGGACTCCTGGTGTCATGAAGAAGGCAGCGGAGCCAGGGGCTCCTGGTTGGGTTTTTGGTAGGCCCGGAGTGGGGACTCCTGGTTATCGGCGAGGTGTTGTTGCAATCAGGAGTCCCTCGCTCTGCTGCTGGGAAAGTGTAGGTTCAGCATAGGACTGGGCATCAAAGAGGTGGGCCCAAAGGTGAGGGGATGGTGCCTAAAGGTTGGTGACTCTTACGTTGGTGGGTCTGGCAAAGCAGTGGAGGAGGGGTGGTGGCGTAGGTGTCACTGGTGAGCCTGCTCAGGGACTCGCAGGCGTCTAACAAAGATGTAGACCGTTTCAATTTTTTTTACTTTTTATTCTTAAACTATTCAAAATGGTGCTGCATAGTGGCAACAGTTGAAACTTTCCTTGTATTTTGCTGTAATGTTCACTGTAAAATGCAAGTGACAAAATAAATTGTTCAATTCAGTTCTTGTCAGTCAGGTGAGAATTGCTTCATAATTCTGGCAGTGAAGCCAGAGCCCTGTTATTTACCAGTGTGAGGTCAGATGTTTCTCGAGTGACAGATCATTAGATTTTCTCATTATCTGGTAGTGTTGCCACTGCCTTCATGTTGAGAATAACCTCCCATGTTCCCTTGCAGGAATCTCCTGGAGTCTGCAGGATTTGAGAGTTCTCCAATAAGAAACCCCAAGAAGAAAATCAGGGCATAAAACCAAGCTTTCTCTATTTTCATTGCAAACATTTAGTTTATTAGTAATAAAAATAATGCAGATAGGGTACATGGCTATCCTTGTAGTGTCAGTCAAGATGAGTTCCTTCGGAAAGTGAAGAGCCTGTTCCATTTTTTTACACTTAGCATTGAATAGGGTAGTAATACTGTGACCATTTGCCACTCTCGTTGAACGTGAGATCATTGGCAAGACGCACATCGGTCAGAGGCAATTAAGAATGAACTACATTTTCAATAGACTAAATATCTATCCATCTTAACAGATGCTGTGGCTCATGCTGTGGGGACATGGTTTCAAATCCCACTGCAGCGAGGGAATTTAACTTCCTTCAATAAAATCTGCACTAAAAAGCTCAACCTCTTAATGGTGACCATGAAATCATTTTTACTTATAAAAACCCATCTGATTCACTATTCTCCATCAGGGAAGGAACTTTGCCACCTTTATCTGATCTGGTGTACATGTGACTCAAGACCCACAGCAATATAATTAATTATTAAATGGTGTTTGAAATGAGTTAGCAAGACACTGTTATATCAAACTGCTACCAAGTCTAAACAAAGCAATGAAGCTAGATGGAACACCTGGCATTAGAATAAGCATAGGGAAAGACTGTGACAGAGCCAGGCTGGTTGGCACTGCAGTCCTCCTCAATAATGTCAGGAGGCATCTGCCAAAATTGGGAGAGCTGGTCTACCAACTAGTTCAGCAAATATGATTGAGAATAAGGCTGATCTATCTCTGGGTATATTCCACTTGATCTCATTGTTACCAGTCTACCTGTTGCAGATGCATTTGTCCATGACAGTATAGGAAGGAGTCACTACTGCACAGGCCTTGATGAGACCAAGTCCCATTTTCACATTGAGAATGACACTACCACCATACTGAATGGGATGGTCTTTAATCAGATCTAACAACTCAAGATGGGCATCCATGCAATGCTGTGGGCCATCAGCCACAGCAGAATTGTACTCCACCATATCTGTAACCTCATGGCCCAGCATATTCCTCACTGCGCCATTAAGCCTGAACTGATAACTGCTTTAGACCAAACGTGGGCGTAAAACAAAATTTATAGCAAAAGATTACAGTAATACAATGACATGTTGAACAATCCTGGATTGTTACGTCTTTCATCTTTTAGAATGAATTGGCAGGTTCTGCATTTTTTTAAAGCAAAATAGAATGTACCTGCAAGTACAAATTCACCACATAAACTTATGTGTGCAGGAGAGAGAGACAGAATGAGTGTCCGTGAGAGTGTGTGTGCGTGTGTGTGCGTGTGCGCGTGCACAAAGGCTTGGTAAGAGTGCCTGTGTGTGTGTGAGAGAGAGAGAGTGATGGAGTATAAGCCTGTGAGAGGGTACGTGTGTGGGTGAGAGTGTGGGAGGTGTATGTGTTTGAGTATAAGATGGGGTCTGCGTAAATGTGTGTGAAGAGAGTGTATCATGCAATGGGGTCACCTGTCGTGTGACATGAACCCAAGGTCCCGGTTGAGGCCATCCCCACGGGTACCGAACTTGGCTATCAGCCTCTGCTTGGCCACTTTGTGTTGTTGCCTGTCCCAAGGTCCACCTTGGAGGATGGTCACCCGAAGGTCTGAGAGTTTTCTGTGGGGCAGGACCATGCAGAAACAAAGGGTGTGCTGGGCAGTCCTTTGTGTGGGTTTTGGGATGGAGGAAGAAGCAGGGTGTGAGAGGTTTGGGAACTGTGAGCTTGCAGACAGTGGGGAAGTCAGGGTGTGGGCTGGAAATCACCAGATGGAATAAGGCTAGTGACCATTGTGGAAGCAACAACTTGGTGATCAGTTCAGGGGGAGGTAAGAGAAGGTGTCGGAGAGCTGGTGCTCAGCCCCCACAATTTAGAGGTCAGACAACCCTTGTCAGCCGGCTTGATTACGAAGTCAGGGTTAGATATGAGAGCATGGCGTGCAGTTAGTTCAGAGGGAGATAGGTTTGAATGGATAAGACGACTGGGAAATTATGGCGACTGATATCACGTTGACAGTTCTTGATGAAAGGGTCGATTGCAGGTAAAAAGGCCAGAGAGGAGTATCCAGGTGGAGGGGAAGAGCATTGGAAGCAGGTGACGTGGTCAGTAAGATGGGGAGAGGACTCTTGTCCATAGAAATGATCACAGAGGCAAATGCCACAGAAGAAGCATTCACCATCATGTCATGCCTGAAACTCATGGAGGTGAGTGCATAAAGTAATAAAACTAAGACTTTTGCTGAGTACAGAACATTCAGCATCAGAATGGAAGATCAAGAAGAGAGGATGGAGTCAGAGAAGAGGGAAGGGGTGGGGAGAAATCTTCCAGAGAGCTATGGGTGTCTCTGTGGTGCTGCATCTTGATGTCTGAAAGGAAAAGAGAGTGTTTTGTTAACATGTCGAATAAGTAGGAAGTTGGAGTGGAACTGGGTGGGAGTGTAGGGCATCTTTGAGCCAG
This sequence comes from Chiloscyllium plagiosum, assembly GCF_004010195.1. Classification (NCBI taxonomy): domain Eukaryota; kingdom Metazoa; phylum Chordata; class Chondrichthyes; order Orectolobiformes; family Hemiscylliidae; genus Chiloscyllium; species Chiloscyllium plagiosum. Next base: position 18,352,454 of record NC_057749.1, read on the forward strand.
TTTGAGGCAGTGCTGATGGAGAAAGAGGTAGAGAGTGTGTATATAGCGAAGCATGGCATTGAGTGTGGATCTCAGGATGTGGCAAGAACAGCTATCTGTGAAGTGTCGTAGATCACAGAGCCACATGTGATCCAAGGTGGATTCAAATCACAAAGGATGATACTTCATTTGGAATCCATGTTGGGTGAGTCTGACCTGGAGGCAGTCACTGAGCAATGTCACGTGGCAGTGGAAGCGGGTTTTGGCAAATAACTTGAAGTGTCAAGAGCAATAATGAAGGACATCATGTTCTGATCAGAGAGCAACAGGAGATGCTGCACCAGTGCCCAGACACATCAGTTTCAAAACATGGATCCCCTGTCCCACACCTATATCATGTTCTCCCTCTCCATCAGGATCATGAAAGTCTAGTTCTAGGATAGGTGGTTGTGCCTCAGCCTGTAACTAGACTCCACAATACACCCCTGGAAACAGTCAGCAAGTTCAAAGATCTACAGCTTATTTCTTGACAAAAAGCTCAGTGCATGCATTGGAAAGACAGCCACCAACTTCGATAGACTGAGAAAATGGTCATGTAAACACTTCAGTTGTTGTTTTCCTTCATGGTTGCAGTAAGCATCATGGTGATTTGATGATAAGAGTTGGTCGGCCATTGATCATTGTTTTAGCCATCAAACTGTAACTGTGTCGTTTGCCTCAGGGGCAGGATGCTGCTGTTGTTGACTGGACACTATGATCTCGACCTTTTGTGTACTCCTGCTCTGAGGGGGCCTTTTGAGAATTCTATTTTCCTCTCACAACCAAGTAGTTTAATTGTTCAAAATGATTTCAACTGTGTTGCTTTGTTTTTGATGCTTGTTACATTGCTGGTTAACCCACGAGAAGTGCAGCTGGCCTCGTGCCTGTACTGTTAATCATCTCTCAGTGTTAGTGAGCAGTGAAATGGATGAGTGACTGGCACGCCAATCCCAGTAATGTTTTGCATGGATGACCAGTGTTGTTAGCAGTGTGTGTAATCTTGAATTGATGTCTGTGATCTATGGTTCAGTATGTCTTCTGATGGGAGAATCATTTGCCACGGAGTGCAGACAACTTTGTCTTTGACAAAGAAGACTGTTGGAGGCTGGTGAACCCTCTGTTTCTCAATTTTGAGCGTCTCCAGTCCAGTCACTGCTTCTACACAAAGTTTTGCTGATATACAAAACTTTGTGGGCCACTTACAGTTTATATTTTATAGCAGTGAGGCATCCTTGAGTGTGTGCTATCCTTTAGATATTTCCTGCACTCTTTCTGTACTGGTGTAAACCTCAGTGTAACTTGCCATTGCTAACCAACACATGACACCTGAACCCTAGTGAACAACAAGACCAGGACTCCATTGTTACAGGTTTGAGGAGTGTTCAAACTTCAGTAGAATGACCAAGAAGGAGAGAGAGCTTGTTAAACCAGGTACAGCAAGAAAACAGAGGGAGGAAGAAAGGTTGGATTGAGAGAAAAAATAGGAAGTAATAGTAAGAAGGAAATGGAAGATGTTAAATTTTCGAGAGTCTTGTAGAAGAATTTACTGCCTATAGGAATGGGAATTTAGTGTACAGATCTAGCAAGGTGAGAAAAATCATGTTGAGGCTAAGGGAAAGTTGTAGGAGATGACAATTGGCGTCACCCAAGTAAGTTCTGGAGTTTGACAGCTCACACCACATCATTTCTTTCGCTGAGCCTGTTGGCTGATTTGCAAAATAATATTGGTGAGTGTCATAATGATACCTTTGACAGCATTTGTTGAGTCATACTGTGCATTTATAGTTTTCTTTGTCAAAGTGTTCAGTTTAGTCTTTGTAGTGTGTTGATGGTGTTTAGTAGGTAAAAACAATGACTGCAGACTGCAGATTAGTGGTGCTGGACCACTAATCCAAAAAATGATGGTGTTTAGTGATGAGCTTCAGCCGATTTCCTTTACAAGACTCTAATGCCCACCTACCTTTCACCACTGTATGAAGAAATATCCAGTGAGTCCCTCTCTCCCAAGTCAATTATACATCAGTGACTCGGGCAGCTAGACCAGCACTAGAGTTTGAAATAGAGGGGAGAGAGATGGAGAACTGCTGATCACAATTAGATTTGGAAAGTCTTTGCTGACCCAGGGGATGAAAGGAGAGGAGCCTGATGCTGGTGATGTTCTCGCATATCTGTTCTTGTCCTTGAAGGTGCTGTCTAAAGAGCCTTGTCTCAGGGGCAAGGATGTCAATTTGCATTTTTCACTTAGCTGGTCTCTAGGCTGAGTGGTGTAACACCCATCTCCCAAGTTAGGTCGGAGGTTTAAAGGCAGCTGCATCAATTTAAATAGTAATCTAGACTGACATTTTGATACAGTACTGAAAGAGTCCTGTAGTGTGGGAGGCACTGGCTTGATGTTCAAAACTGAGAAGCTTTCTGCCTTTTGATGTGAAAATCTAATGCAAAGGAAGAGTAGGGGTGTTCTTCTGTTCTGGATAATTCCCTCAACCAAATCAGATAATCTGTAGTATCCTGTTCTATGTAAACAGGGTGGATCCATGTACATGCTCTATGGAGATTGTGAAATGCCTTGGAAGTGGTTCACGACACATGGCAACTTTTTTGCCCAGAGCAATATCCCATAAAAAGCAATTGATCAAATTCATCTGTTTTAAAGTGATGATTGAGGGAAGAATGTTGGTCAGAAATCTGGGAGAAGTCCATAGTGCCTGATTGAATCCTCAGTGCTGACCTGGATCACTGGAACAGGCAGCTGGGGCCTCCTATTAACATCTGAACTGTTTACTTGCAGCCTTGCAGCACTGAATAGTTGGCCTGGAGTGGAGTTTCACTCTACAGCTTTCAGAATCAGAGATCAGAATGCTCACAGCTGGACCAAGTGATGGTTACAGACTGCCACTGACCTCTGTTGTGGATTACCACACTACCACTGCTGGACATGTGAACTTGGGAAATAAAGGCAGCTATATCACAGGGTTTTACTGTTACGCCTTCCCAATGTGATGTGTTCGAAGGGGTTGTGTGCTTTTTCTGCTTTCTGGTGGAATCCTGTATTGCATCTACCTCAATATCTAGCATGTCAAAATTTCAGTTCAATGGAAGTAGTATTTTGTTTGCTCATGCAGCATCTGTGATCTCATCCTCATCCCTAAATCCTTCACAGCCTAATTGCTCCATGTTTCTGTTCCCTCCAGTCCTTAAGCGTCCCCCTACACTCCACCATTCCTGGGAACCCAGCTTTTGGAGCTCCTCCCTCCCTTCCACTGTTAGCCCCTTTGTCATTTGGTCCCTGAAGTTAGTCTCTCCATCTGCTTTTCCTCCTTTTAAGGCCTTCCTTAATTCCAATTTCTTTGACACAGCTTTTTGGTTGTGCTTCTCAATATCTCCTCCCTTGACTTGATGTCTAGATATTTCCTTCCCCTTTGTTACCTGTCAAGAATACTGGGATGTTTCTCTAAAAGTTGACCAGTTTGGACTTGATGTGGCTCACGCCTAAGGCTTTTTGCTCTGAGGTTTTTTTTATGTTTCAGACTAATAGTGATATAAACTCACAGTTCACAGCTGGGGTGTCCTCAACTCCAGTTTAGTGATGAAATTTCTGTCCATACCTTGTGTTTTCATTCTTAATTATTGGAAAACAGTTGTTGAAAATGTTTCAGAAGTGACTATGTTTTGGCAATGTGCATGTTTGTGTTTGATCTATTTAATTGCATGCTGCACATTTTAAATTTCAAAACAGGATACAGGCTTTGTTCCTTTTGCGGACTGTGTTAAAAACAAAAGCTTTGGACACAGATCAATGAAAATTATCTTCCTAGATTTCTCAATTACACATTTGGGTCACCTGATGTCTTACACCTCAGTAACCGCTGATTTACAATGGGAATGGAATATTGGCTGTGTCATACAGTCCAAGAATGGATTGTGTGTAAAATAATTATAGCTAGATAAAGAACTACGTAATTATTCATCATTGGGTGCAATGATGTTGGAGTGTTTTATTATGCATTAGTTCCAATTATTTCACTGCTCTCCTGAGTTGAGTGTTTAGTGTTTTCGTTTTTAGTGTTTAGTGTTTTCATCCTTCGGATTTGTTTTGTGTTCTGATAAATTTCATTACGTTAAATGAAAGAAATGGTAATTAATGCAGGGACAATTAGAGGTGAACCAAGAATTTGGAAGTTTGAGGATGAAGGCAAATATGTGCACACAGGAGACTTAAGAACATCAGCAATAGACCAAGAAAGAGAACAAATATAATAATATTTGAACCTTTTTATGATCATGGCTTCGGAACAGCCTTGAATATTTTGCATTCAATGTATTAAATCTTTGACATATACTTAGCATGCTGCAGGCAAGTGTGGTTCAATTGTAAGATCCCACAAACATTAAGCAAGAGGCAAATCGGACAGTTGAGAGGAGATTTTGGTTCAGTGCCTGCACACTTCATCCCAAAACTTTGTTGTAGAAAGGCAGGATCTCCAAATTCAGAGCAGATTTAACCTTTTGTTCAACCCACACTTGCTTTTCCTCACCATTACTGTCATGTATCTCAAATTGTCCTGTCGAACCACCTCCTCTTCTGTGAAGACACTCTTTAACACCTGCCTCTGATGACACAGGGTTTAGATATCTGTTTCCATTTTTGTCTGATTATCTTTCCATGATGCAACTGTGCACAATGTATTTGCTTCTAGATGCTGTGTAAATGGAGTTTGGGGTTTAGTTTCAAGGACAGGATTGAATTTCTGCCTCCTCGAGTTCATTGACAGTGAGTGCTGTTTAATGATGGGATAATGTATAGCCAAACATGATTGTCCTCATTCATGTGATTTCTCCCAGAGCTGCTGCCGCTTCTTCCTCGCTGACTTGTCTTTCTTTTTCTCCTTTGGGAGAGTGAAAACTGTTGTAGGGTCTTCAATGCAAACCTCACTGTGGATAGTTGAGCCATAGTGGATAATTGAAATTGATTTCTTAATGAACTGTTTTGGAATTTGTTTCAATTATTATTTAAAGGAAATAGATTTGAAAAACACAATGCATAATTCCTTCCAGGAGAAGAGTAAAGATGACCACTAAGATGAATTCAAGACTTTCTCTAATGTGTTAAAACAATGGTCAGGAGTCAGAGAGTCACCTGTAAAGGAGCTAGAAGAAAGTTTTTGCAGGATGTAGGATGGTCAGAAGATGTGATGAGCCCATAAGGTGAACATGGCTATAAACCGAAATATTTTGAATCCCCCTGCTTTTTTATTCACTCCTGGGATGTGCTTTCAAGGTGATAGCTCACCATCACCTTCTCAAGGACAGCTCGGGTGAGCAATAAATGCTGGTCCAGTCAGTAATACCCAGATTCCATGAGAGAATGAAACAAAGTTAATTTACAAGAGGACTTTTGGACAGGGGAAACTTGAACACAAACATTCTGGCCCAGAGACTGGGACATAACCACTATGCCATGATCCCTCAAAGAGGCCCTGAAGTGAAATCATTGTAGGCATACTGCTGAAACTGAGGATTGAACCAGGGGCCTTTTAGATCTTCAGTCTAGCCCTCTCCTAACTGAGCTATTTTGGCTGCCCCCTTTGTGTGTAAATCACCAGGGAATTAGTAAATATGGAGCCCTCCATAATTGGTGATCATCCAAATTGGATTAGTGACTGACATCAGTGAGATGGAAGCCCTAGACAGACTAAACAGGTGTTGAAAACAACATATCGTGCTGCGCTGGCTGATGTTATCCTTGGGGAGTAAATGAGACCAAGACTGAACTTTGTAATGTGCTGCTTTTGTAAGAGATGAAGACTGCTCAGCTCCTGCTTGTTTGGAGGTTGGCTGCCCTGATGTCCATTTTCAACGAAGGTGGAAAAATGGACTGAGGCGATTAGTTTAATTAGTTTAAACCATCAGTTTAATGTCATACCAGACAAAATCATGGAATTAGATATCAAGATAAAATCATAGTTCTTGAATAGTTCTTTAAATCGTAGTCACTGACACAGATTTAGAAGGGGAAATCCTGACTGTTTGATATTTTTGGAGGAAATGACTTCCTCTGAGTGACATCCTCTTGACTCCAAAGACAAAATCTTGTACATAATGCCAAATGTTTTTGTTTGGAGGGTCTGAGCAGCTAACTGGGACTGTAAAATGAGCAGACTAAATGTGGACCTGTGCCAGGTAAATATAGATAGCCATAAAAAGTTGCACAGAGGAAGAAAAAGCACAGGCAGAATTAGTGCTTTAATAGTTACTCACAAACTTATAAGAGATCCAAGGGTATCACTGAATTCTGGCGTCAGCACCTTATTCCATCATTCAGGGTTTTTGAAGGTTTTATTTATTGAACTTGGATGCCACAGGCAAGACCAACATGTTGCTCATCCCTAGCTGCCCTTGGTTTGCAAGGCCATTTGAGGCAGTTCCGAATCAATCACATTGCTGTGGATCTGGAGCCACATGTCGGCCAGAAGACATCTATTGTATCAGATAGGCTTTTTGTTATAATTGATGGGAGTTACCATGGTCAACATTACTGAGACGAGCTTTATATTCCTGATTATTCATTGAGTTTGAATTGTACTAGCTGAATTTACCTTTGAACCTGGGACTCTGGTTGCTAGTCCAGTGACACCACCATGTCCCCACCTCCCCCTCCCCCTCAGTAGTTTGGTCTCCAAGTAAAACCTTGCATCTTTTCGAATTATATGCAGGACTATTTTCTTGTCAGTCCATTTAGAGATGTTAGTACAGACCTCTGGCGAAGGTGAGACTTGAACCCAGCTTTCCTGGTTCAGAGATAGAGACACTACCACAAGAAGCCTAGCTATATCCATAGATTCCAAGAGCTCTATTGTCACCTAATATGGTCTGAAAGAATGCCTGAGGCCGAATAGAATGAAGGAACAGTTGATGGATATAGTAATTAAAAGTTAATTGGGTTTGAACTTGTAGCATAAATATGGAAAGCTTGTAATCAGTGGGATGAGACCTTTTATGCAGTGTGTCTAACTGAAATGAAGCTCCCACATAAAAATGTAGGACTTTCTTTTTCATTCAATCACAGAATAAGGGCATAACTGGCTAGGTCAACATTTAATGCCAATCCCTAATTGCTGTGGGTCTGGACTCACACACAGGCAATGTAAGGACAACAGATTTCTTCCAAAAGGACATTAGTGAACCAGATGGGTTTTACCAACAATTGACAATGGATTCCTGGTCATAGGCTCTTAATTCCAAATATTTGTTGGATTCAAATTTCACCATTTGTTGTAGCAGGATTCGAACCCAGATTGCCAGAACATTACCTGGGTTTTGGAGTCAAGAGTCCAGCGATAATACCACTAGGCCATTACCTCCCCTTGAGTTGCTTACAAATGCATTTATCATTTTGATTCTAACAACATCTGGATTCCCAGAAACTTTGTACTTGTGGAGCAGTTCCTCAAATTTGGGTATCCAGCAGTGTGTGCCCTCTGTATGGTTAATGATCTTATTATATCCTGTTGTCATCAGTTACAAAGACATGCTGTTTAGAAGGCAGGGCCCATCGCAGAGAAACTACAGAGCATATAGTGAGAGTGAAAGTATCTGAATGAGAAGTTGAGGCAGCAAACTGGGGAAACAGGAAAAAAGATCTTCAGTTGGTTTGAGGAGGAGTCTTCAGACCGGGGCAAGTGTGGTTAATTGTTCAAACCACACTTAGCTCATGTTAGACTTTAGGTCGAGGCAGGGTTTGTGGTTTCAGTTAGTGTAAGCAAAAGAATGACTCAGTTGTCCAAAGCTTTTCTAGATAATTTTAATCAACTTGTTCAGACATGTAATGACACACCCGTGGAGTAAGTGAGACTTGAACAAAGGTGGGCCTTTGTTCCCAAGGAGGGACACCTCTGCTGCACCCTTGCAAAACTTTTCCATTTTTATTCAACTTATCTTTTCTAATCAACCTGTTGGGAGATGTTGCTACACACTTCTGGAGCAGGTGGGACTTGAACTCAGGCCTCTGGATCCAGGGGCAGGTACATCACAAGAGGCCCTCTTCTAAAGGTTTTCTAAATTTACAATTGTTATCAAGTGGTCTGGTTGATTAACTGAATCATATTCGCCTAATCAATTAGACTTTAAATGACGTTGGGGTTCCCAATCCTGGGATCTTATCTGTGGTGATTGCTACTTGGAGACCATTTGCTTACCCCACTTATTGATCCCTTTTGACATCGTTGTGGTGTTGTTATGATTTAAAAATGCCTGAATTGGTTCCATATGCTTCAGTCCAGGTTGTTCCAGAAGCAGCCTCGTGTGGCTTTTATTCTATGTTGAAGCAAATCAAACAGGCTGGTGTTATCTGAGAGGATCCTTTGCTTGGAGATGTGAGAACCAGCACTTCATTCCTGTAATACTGTGCAGCCTGAATGTAAGCCACACATTCAGCTGTGAGCTGCACAGTAAAAGCTGGTCTTAGCTGTGAGCTTCTGGATTCGTGACTATTCTGCTGTCAGGTTCTCTGCCTCGTCATTATGTGAAAGGAAGTGTTTTTATTGTGGAGTTTGACGATGAATTTGACAAGTGTCCACAACTTTCCACACTCAGTTAACCAATATATCATGAGTGCGCTGTAGTTTAGTGCTAACATTTGGAAGGTGTGTTCCTTCCTGTTGTAGGCTGACAGTTTTGTGTTCCTTCTGTTTATGCTGTTTGCTCCATGTTATGTGGAAGGTGGTGAACAATTCTGTATTCCATCATCTTGGATCACTTGTTAGTCTGGACTAACCCATGATGCGGTCAGGCAGTCTGATGGAGAAGTTACTTTCAGCAAATCATGGGGTCTTGATTTCATTTCAGAGTTCATCTGACTTGCTGCTTTCACTTTGGAATTGTATTGATGGCATTTGTGTGAATTTGAAAACTATTCTGTTGTTACTGCCAGTGACCTAGTATTCTTGGCTCATGTAGGCTGAGAAGCTGCTGATTCTGTCTGATATGTTCTGGTAATCGACTGTAGGATCTGTACTTAGCCAAATCCTCCATTTACTGGACAGACATGCTCACAGCTTACTGCTGTTTCATTGAAGCCACATGCTGTAGCTCTCAATTGATTCAAAGTGGCCTCCTATTCACAGTGACAATAAAGTTTCATCGTAACTCCTGACTGGGAAGAAAATACATTAGGTGGATTATAAACAGCAGGCAGTACATGTCTGGTGTCAGATGAGGTTTACAGACAGCTTGGAGGCAATGATTACTCTCTCACGCTCTCTTTCTGCTCTCCTCAACGTGTGCAGTTTTGGTCTTCAGAATACAAGTTGATTATACAAGCACTGGAATAAGTGGGGAATAAATTTTACAAAGATAATACAGGTACCAGAAACAAGATTTGATATCTGAACAATGTGTGTAACAAATAGGAATGGGAGCAGGCCATTTGACTGTTTACTAAGGTTATTGCTGATATGGTTATGTCATAACTCTACTTTCCTTCCTTTTCTCATAACATTAACTCACTTGTCAATCAAAATCTGTCTAACACCACTTTGAATACATTGAATGACCCAAGTCTCAATTTCTTTCTGTAGATTAACAACTACCCTCTGATAGAAGAAACTCTTCTTTTTCATTTAAATTGGGAGAGCCCTTAGTCTGAAACTGTTGCCTAATTCTGGGTATCCCCTCTCAGTGTCATTGGAATCATTAGGCCACACCTCAGTCTTCTAGACTCTTACAGATACTGCGCCTAACCTGTACTACAACTCCTCATTAGAGAAGCCTATCACCCCAGGAATCAACCTAGTGAATGTTCTCCAAGTATATCACTCCTCAGTTAAGGAGAACAGAACTGTGCACTGTAATTTAGGTGCAATCTTGTGAATACCCTGTGTAACTGTAGCAAGATTTACCTAAATTTAATATTCCAGCTGCCAACATTGAATTTGCCAGTGCCTTGTTCGTCATGATTCATTCCCCAGTCTCATCCTTCAAGGAGCCAGTACTCAATTTTGTTTTTTTTTTAAATTTCTGTGTACTTGAAGTGTCTATCATCTGTTTTTATGTTTCTTCCTACCTGTTTCTCGTACTTAAGTTTCTGCTTTCTTTGACATCTGAGTATGTCAAAATCTTTCCCGTAGCCATTGGAAAAGTCTGAACAGGCTGGGACGCTTCCCTAGAAAAGGCTGAGAGGTGACCTGTTAAGAGACTTTGTAATTGAAAATAGAGAAAACGTTCCTATTTGTGAGATGTCCAAAGATTGGGACTGTAGATGTAAGGTAGTTATGTAATAAGATAATTACATCAAGGGAAAAGAAATTGGTAATTCTTTAGATGTTAATGGCATCAAGAGGTGGAAAGAAAGTAGGAATATGATATTGAGATGTTGGATTAAGCAGCTCAAAGGCCTGAATAGCTTACTCCTTCTCCTAGTTTCTATGTTTCTGGGTAATGATTCCAGTAGTAGCTGCAGGTGAAAAGCTTTTACTTGGGAAAATGTGAAATTTGCTTCTTCTTGGAATAGTTGGGGCAGATAACTTGGATTCAATTAAGGGGAAGCTAACAAGCACAGGGAGAAAGAAATAGAAGGGTAAACTAAGGTGAAAGGAGAAGTGTGTGAAACATAGTCCCCGGAATAGACCCATTGAGCTGAATGTTTCTCTACTGTAACATTCTGTGTAGACTATTCTAACTGGAGTCAGGAACTTTCATGCTTGTGTATAACCAGGCATGAGTGGAGCTGCTTATCTGGCAGTAGAATTGAATATCCAACTATGGAATTGTCTGGCTGGAAGATGGGCTGCAATGAAGGGTTTTAGAGTCATGACTGCTGTTTGAATACACCGTGACCAAATCAGGTAGCACAATCAGCAAGGGATTAAATTGAGACACTGGAGCAGTGGATTAGGTAAAGCACTTCAATCCCATCAGATTTAGCAGCCTTCATTCACCCAGAACAATTTGTGTCAAAAAGTATGTCACAGTTTTTTCAGCATGGGACACCTCTGAAGAACATGATCACATCTTCAAGAGTGAGTGTAGGAAGGAAGAAACAGAACTTTTATTGCACCTTTCACAACTTCATGTCATTCGCTTGCCAGCGAATGAACTACTTTTGTAATGTCGTTACTGTTGTAATTTAGGAAACGTGGGCAATCTGTGATCTACCAGCAAAACCTACCACATCCTGTGAGCCATCTGCAGATTATCACCGCACTCCCATGGACTGCCTGCAGATATCGCAATGTTCTACGTATCCCAGCTTTCAACCATATTACCATCTTTGACATATGAGAATGCCATGTAGTCAGTTTTTTGATTCTGAGATCTAAGAATTATATAAAATGCAAGCAATTTGTAGAATCTAGAAATAAAATTTATAAAATCAAGATATCCAATTTGTATTTTTATGACCTCTAGAATTTTCAGCAGGATAATGAAGGTTGCTGAAGTGAAATTTGCCAGTGGTGAATGTGCGAGATGTGTGATACTTCCGTTTGCAACTTTAAAAGACAACACTGAGTCTGTGAGCACTTCACTCGTTACAAAGCATCTGAATTTATTGTGTGAATTTAAATGCTGTCAGCTGTGGCAGTCAGAGGAAGGCAATGGCCTATTGATCCAGAGACCCAGGTAATGTTCTGGGAACCTGGGCTCCTCCATGGATGATGGTGGAATTTAAATTCAATAAAAACCTGAAATTAAGAGTCAAATGGAGACCATGAAAACATTCTCAATTGTCGTCAAAATCTATCTAGTTCATTAATATCCTTTGGGGAAGGAAACTGCCATGCTTAGTTGACCTGGTCTACATTTTAATCCAGACTCTCAATGATGTTGACTTTAACTGCCCTCTGGGTAATTAGCAATGGGCATTAAATGCTGGCCAAACCAGTGATGTGCACATCTTGTGAATGAATTTTTAAAAACCTACCTCTGGGTCCAAGTTTGGTTTCAAAAAATTTTTCAGGACTTTAACACAAAAAGCAATATTGCCAGTCTGGTGCAGTATGAGGGAATGCTGCTCTGTTGCAGGTTCGATCATTTGGATGAGGTATTCAACTGAGCTGTTGCCTGTCCTATCAGGTGGCTGCTTCTGAATGCTCTCACGGAATTAGTTTGGTGGGGGGAATAAAGCAGGGAGATCCCCCTAGTCCTTGATCATGCCTCAATCAGCATAGAATCAGATTATCTGATAGTTACTATTTGTGGGAGCTTTGTGTCCAGTTCACTGTTGCATCTCCTACTTCATTTGGATGAGTTACACTTCAAAAAGTACTTAATTAGCCTGAAAGTGTTTTGAGATATTCAGTTATAACAGATGCTATATCAATGCAAATTTTTCTTTCTTTCTGTTTTGTGTTAGATGAGGGGATTATAACCACTTCAAGAAAGAGAGACACAGAAACCAGGAAACTAGGCCACTTTGTTGCTCCTCTGTCTGAGGGAAAGTGCTGGAATGTACTTCTGTGAGATCATAGTGGGGCACTGAGAAAATCTCAGTGCATTTAGACAAAGTCAACAAGGTTTTCAGAAATGAAAATTGTGTTTGGTGGAGTCCCTTTGTGGGTGGATAAAGGGAAGCCTTTAGATTTGGTGCACATGGATTTCCAGGAGTGTTTTCACAAGGTACCACAGCAAAGGTTACAAATTATGAGCTCATGGTGTAGACGATAACCTATTACTAAACAGTTTGCAGAGGGAGGGGGATTTGAAAAGTTCCTATTTATATCACTTGTTATTGACAATGTTGAAACTGATGGTCCCTTTAAGAATGAGACGTCTTCCAGAGATAATGGAGTCCAGTGGATTCTCATTGGACTATATAGTTAAGAGCTAAGGATATAATTTAATTTAAATTGGTGACAGGTAACTTGGTTTATTTTGGGGAAAAAAACGAGGCTAAAAGTAGGGGCTTTTGTAACACCTTGGTAGTTTGCCTCTCTCTGCACCAGGAGGCCTGGGTTTCAGTTCCACCTGCTCCAGGGATGTCTCAGCCATGATCATATTGAATAGTGGTGCAGGCTCGAAGGGCAGAATGGCCTACTCCTGCACCTATTGTCTATTGTCTATAACACGTCTGAAGAAGTCAATTCAAGGAAAAAGGGCTAGGAATACAAACTAAATGTTGAAATATAAAATTCTGGATAAAGTTATACTCCTGTGATATGCTTTATGTTCTGTATTTACACGTTTTAAAACATAGGACCCTGTTGCAATTTGTTATAATGCACTGTAATTTAATTACCATTGAGTGCACAGTGAAATCAGGCAGAGTCAACAAGGCTTTGTGAAATGGAAATTGTGCTTGATGAGAGTTCTTTTGTGGAAATAACAAGCAAGATGGATAAAAGGAAGCCTTTAGATATGGTGCACACTGACCTGATGTGCTTGCCTACATGATGTCAATAGATAACTCAAGTTTTGAATATATTTATGGAAATAGATAGTGTTATTACACTGTCAAAGAAATGGTTAAGTTCTCCCCATAAAGAATTTGGTTAGGGTGGGGAGAGAGCAAACTGGAGTTTGCATTGCATTATGAACTTCAAATAAACAGTTGTGGAAGTCAGCCCTCTGCTTTGGTAAATGGATGATTAGCTCTGCAACAGTTATGATCCCTGGAGAGACCTTTAACAGTTTAAAGAAATTGGAACTGCCAGTTATTTGCTCAAAGCAGGACATAGCTGGATTTAACATTTTAAAACTTTTACTGTATTGACTAAACAAGAATAACACTAGTAATTAAATAGAATTCCCACAGTGTGGAAGCAGACCATTTGGCCTGTGAGTCCATACTAACCCTCTGAAGAGCATCCCAACCAGATTCAACCCCTTGCCCTCTCCATGTAACTGCATTTCCCATGGCTAATCCACCTAACCTGCACATCTTTGGACTGAGGGAAAGCCGAGCACCTGGAAATATCCCACAAAGGCACTGGGAGAATGCTTGTGTGGAGTTTGCACAGTTGCCAGAGAGTGGAATCGAACGCAGGTTCCTGGCTCTGTGAGGCAGCAGTGCTAACCACTGATTTCTCACTAGTTCTCTCGTGATCCAGCCTTCCTTACACTTACCAGCCTTGCCTTTCACACTAATAGGAACACACAGCCTCTGGATTCTTGTTATCTTGTTTTCGAAGGCCTCCCACTTTCCAGACTTCCCTTTACCTGCGAACATCTTCTCCCAGCAACGTTTGAAAGTACTTGCCTAATAATGTCAAAGTTGGCCTTACTCCAATCTAAACTTTAATTTTTAGATCAGGTCTGTCCTTTTCCACAACTATCTTAAGACTAACAGAATTATGATCACTGGCCCTAAAGTGCTTCCCCACTGACACCTCAGTCTCTGCCTTATTTCCCAGGAGTTGGTTAAGTTTTGCTCCTTTCCCAGTATGTACATCCACATTCTGAATAAGAAAGTGTTTTCTTTTTATAAGCAATTTATTCTTTAAATTACCAAACAGATTCTGCATGTTTCTACTTTTAATGACAACTGAAAATTCCAGTTTCACGAGGCTATTCAGTCTCTGAAGTAGATATCCAATTCTTCTGGAACCAATCCAAAGTGCTCCACAAATCCTACGCATTTACTTTTATTCTCTTCCTTTTCCAGTATTATCTTACACTGTGAGAGCCAGCCTGGGATTCTCCCTTTAGCTCCGACCAGGCAGAACCTTCCAACCTTGTCTTAACTCCATAAAACCCAGTCTTCAAATTGATCACAAACTCCTACTTGCATTTCTGCTTGGTAAGCAGTAGTGTTGGCACTTTGTATGCTTTTGATGCAGGCTTGTCTAATGTCCATCTTTTCATTGTCTATTTCATTGGTTTAGGCACACCAATTTGCAACTCCAGAACGGCCATGAGATGCCGAGGTTTATGGGAAGACTAACTTGATCTCAAAAGAAGTCACCTCTATCTCTTTGCCATGACAGTGAAACATGCTTTGATTCTGGTTTGGCAGAAAGCTTATCAGCTGCTTCTGATTATAATGGTCTTACAATATCTTTGAAATAATTTCAGTGCATTATTTATCATTTTGTGTTGTTATGTTCTTGTATATTCTGAACTTTTCAATCATACTTTAAAATTTTGAACACGAACACATTGCAGAATTTAGCAATCTTTGGTATTTGGAGCTCTACACAGTTCTGGAGTTAATGAAATATACAAAAATCTGGCCATACAAAAATTCACTCCTTCCCTTTCACTCCTTCCTCATCATGCCGTCTCCCCAAGGACTTTTTAAAAAAAATTCAGTTACAGGGTTTGGGCATTGCCAGCTAGGCCAGGGCGCAATTAAATGTAAGCTGCATTGCTGGATGTCTGGTGTTCCTTCGAGGCCAGACGTAGGTAAGGATGGCAGATTTCCTTCCCTAAATGAAATTCTGAACTAGGTAGGTTTTTATGACAATTGATAATGATTAATATGCTATTTATTAGGCTAGGTTTTTATTGAATTCAAATTTCACCATCTACCATAGTGGATTTAATTTAAACTCCTGTCCCCAGAGTATTAACCTGGCCATTGGATTATTAATTCAGCGATTAGAGCATGACCACCAACTATTCTTCCCCATCCCACACTCCACAATGGCTCCCTTCTAGCCCCGGTTTCTTTGCTGTTCCCCCTTTGCTCCTTTGCATACCTCCTGATTTCACCCTGCCTCCATTCTCCACTTGCCTCCAGCTTCTCCCCCATTTGCCTGCCTTCCCACACCCCGACTTTCCTCCCACTCCCTCTGTCCTACCACTTCTCCCTCCCATCACTTGTCTCTCTGTTTTCCCCCCTCCCAAAATCATCGCCTCCCTGTCAGCGTCTGTGTCTCTCCCTGAATAATGTACTATAAACAGGTGAAGGCAGACTGAAACATGGGAACAAAGCTGGCTGCTGGGAACCGGTGGGAGTCTCATCCACCTAATTGAGCACAGCAGACTGCTGCTGATCACATGACCAGTTACTCAGCTGAGCAGAGGAACCTTCTCTGAATTTTGAGGACAGCAGGCTGGTCCTGATCCACCATACGGGGGAGGGTTGTACTACATAAAGAAGGAATTGTTTTTCAGAAGACGTGATCTTGAAAGATTTTCATGAATGGAATAGATATATCGGTGTGTGGTTCCTGCGGGTGTTTTCAGTGCCTGAAATCCTGCAGTAGCTTACATTCACTCGCACCATTTTGAAATTGAAAGCATTTCAAAATGGTGGGTATGTGCATGCAGCAATCCATTGTAGACAAAATCTCTTTGTTATCAATTAAACATCAAGTATTAGAATTTCTGGCTTTTTACTGGAGAAATACTTCTACATTTTAAAGCACTGTGCATTTTACCGTGGGAGATCTGAGAGTGGATATCAGTGTTCCAATCAAATTTCTCTGGTTCCTATTTGAGGATATCGCAGGCACAAAACTGGGATTAGCAAGCTGTGATGCAGTCCATCTGTATTTAGCCTTTCATTTCATTTCAAAATCCTAGCATCCAGGACTCTGATTTTGCTAAAGTGGTATTGGCTGTCTCCAAGTCTGATGTTTATTAATGGATACAGCATGAATACCAGGACTAGATTCCAATGGCTGGCTCTCCGAATCCTCATGAACAGGAGCCAATATGTCCATACATCCGTGCTTTGCAGATGTCACTGGATAGCTGCTTTGTGAAATTAATTGTCAAACTGAAGCCATCTCATGCATTTTGCCCTGGTCAAGCTCAAATGTTAATGTGCAGCTGTGATGACGTTTGATATCTATGTGTGGGAAGTTCAGCAGTTATTTTCATTGATCTGAAATATCCAGACAGTTCAGAGTCATCTTACTTTCCCTTGTGAGATCTATGTAGAATTGCAGAATGCAAGTAAGGAGGGAATGAGTGAACCTTTTTAAGTTTGTAATATCAATGTCACGTTTGAGGATCTTAGTGAACAGGAATTTAATTTTTTTCCCTCACTTGAGTAAATATTGGGTGATATGTGATTACTGTAGGTTTTCTGCAATCTATGCTCAAGTAAAAGTTGTTCAAAGCTTTTCAGGCCATGTGTTTAAGGTCATCCAGTTTGTTTTTTCCAGTTACTTGTGTTTAAACAGGGGTGGGTCTGTCACGCTAATTTACCTGATCTGACATAACTTGGAACATATATCAGATGGAGGATGCCTCTGTGTTGTGTTCAGAATGATGTTTTCCCAGGTCTCATGAAGCTGGTTGCAAATGTGATAGCATTGGATTTGCTAAGGCTGATTGTTAAAACACACTGAGAAACTGGTGCAACAGACATAGGACTTGCACAATTTAAACTGTCCTGAAATGATGGAAAGTGCTGCACAGGAGGAGGGGATTTTCACTCATTCCCTCTCCCTGACTCCCTTGTTTAGTTTTAAATACAATTTGTTGCATATGCCATCTTCTGCAATCTCTACTTGTTGAGTGAGGAGGGGAGAAACAATATCTTCAAACCAAGTGTTTGAAAGTTGATATTAATATGCAAAAATATGCCTTTCTTCACCACAAACTGCCTTCTAGAGCCACTTTGTGTCTTTTTGTGCCACAATACTCCCACTGTTTCTAACATTGAACTCACCATGTTCTTTGATTTTATCCCATATCTTCCATTGCCCTCCGTGATGCACCTTCTCTCTGAATGCAATTCTGACCCAGCTGGTGAGCATTCAGCAGCTCTGGGCCCTATGTTAGTTGATGTTGTTGACAGTTCCCTTTTCTTGGGTCTCTTGACTCATCTCTAACTTCTCGTGTGTCCAAAAGCCCTTGACCGTTTTCTCTTCCCAAATCTGTATCCACCTTTCTTGTAGTTTCATATTTTGAATCTCTGGTCGGGTTTCTGGCCACATTACTGAAGCTGACCTTACTGAAGTCACTGATTTTCTTTGTGACTGTAACCATGGTAAACAATTCTTTTCAATATGGTTGACCCCAGCATCTTTTGATCAGCTTGGTGGAACTGCCTTTGCTTGTTTACACTCTTAACTAATTGAATCATTGATTCTCCTCCCATGCCTGCACTCATCTCTGTTGTCTTCTGTGGGTCTATGCTTGTTCCTTTCTGCTCATTCCAACCCATTATTCTGAAGAAAGAATCTCAAAGTCCTGTTTGACTTCTTGACTTTAGTTGCCACCTTCGAAGATGTGTGTGTATCTCCCCCTCCCTCGGTCTTTCTGTTCTCGGACTTCCTTTAAAATTAGTTTGTTCTTCCTACTCTAAGGTATCATTACACTTGATAATTTTTTATCTGCCCATTTTAAGATCGTCTGCCTGTCATCCAGAAGTTTGTGACTATCCTTCACATTTTTCACTGTTTCCAATTTCATATCACCTACACATTCTGCTCTGCATGCCTAATCCCAGCTCTGTAATGCATGTACAAAAGAACAATGGTCCTAATTTTAAAGATTTGTAATCTTTTCAGCAATATTATGTCCCTTTTTTCCCTTGCATGGTTCATGGCTAGATCCATTATTCACAAAAGATCTCAATTGAGACTATATTATCTTTAAAGTCAGTCATGAGCCAGACTTGCTTCATCTTAATAACTTTGGATCAGAGCACGCTCTGTCCTCTCCCTCCTGATCTTTGTAATCTCCATCAACCTGTCAATTGTCCCACAACTCCACACTGCTCATCTGCATCCCTGATTTTCATCACACTATCATTGGTTGTTGTGCCTTCAGCTGCCTAGGCCCTAGGCTCTGGAATCCCCTGTGAAACTCTGCCTCTGCCTTGCTGTCTTCCTTTAAGCCACTCTGTCAGGAATTTTGGTCATCTTCGTATGTGACTTAGTATTGGATTTTGGCTGAAAATGTCTTGGGGAAGTTTTGTATGTTAAAGATGCTACGTAAATGCATCTTTTATTGTTTCACAGTCGGCTGTGCAGTTTCTCTACTGCCCAGCTGTGAGTTGTGTTAATGTGGGATTGCCACCTTGCTGCCTGATTCTGTTGCATCACCTTCACTTATGAAAGGATTTATAGCATTATATCAGTGCTGGCTGAGAGAGCTCTTAATGACCAGTGGCTTAGGAGGCAGAGATTGTTCTGCTCTGGTTTACTGAAACTATTCTCCGTTGTGAGCTTGTTGGTGTGCAGGAGGAACTGGGATTTGCCAATGTTCAGTGAGTTGATCGGTTGTCAGTATAGTCTGGAAGAGAAAGAAGATACTTCCATTGTTACAGCATGTCATAGTTATAGGTCATCCAGTGAATGACTTGTTTGATTGTGGGTCTGTTGTAGAGTTGAAAAATGCAGCAGACAGTTTTTGTATAGCAAGATCTTAGCATTAACACTGAAGTAATGGCTACATCATGTATATTTGTTGAGATGCAATTATTAACCAGGACATCAGGGAGAACTCACCTGCTCTTTTCCAAATGACATTGTGCAAATCTTTAAAACTGAATGGTCCTTGTACTGTAAGTCAAGAAATCTTAAATCCTCTACTGAGGCTCTTAATGTGGAATTATGCAGGTTTCCACTGCTCCTGATGCCATTTGGCCCATCTTGTCAGTATCAATTCTTGCTGTACAATCTCAGCCTGATCTGTTGCCCTGATCGTTCCCCACAGCCCCTTATTTGCGTCAATTTGTATCTCCTTTTCCCACTTACTAACATGGCACTCGGGTGGTGGGTGCAGTTTCCTTTGCACAACCTAGCCAAGTTAAAGCAATCAGTGACAAGACAGTGCACAGGAAAGAGAGAGCTTAGTGGCATGGTTTAACGACAACAATCTCTCCCTCAATGTCAGCAAAATGAAGGAGCTGGTCATCGACCTCAGGAAGTGGAGCTGAGGTGGAGGTGGTTGAAAGCTTTAAGTTCCTAGGAATAAATACCACCAACAATCTGTCCTGGTCCATCCACATCGATGCTACCGTCAAGAAAGCGCACCAACACCTCGAGTTCCTCTGAAGGCTAAGGAAATTTGGCATGTCCACCATGACTCTTATCAATTTTTATGGATGCATCATAGAAAGCATCCTAATCAGATGCATCCCAGCTTGGTATGGCAACTGCTCTGCTCAAGTCTGAAAGAAATTAGAGAGTTGTAAACACAGCCCAGTCCATTCTGAAAATCTGCCGTTCTTCCATTGACTCTATCTACATCTTCTACTGCCTCAGGAAAGCAGCTAACATAGTCAAAGATCCCCCCACTCTCTTCTATCGGGCAGAAAATAAAGAAGTTTGAAAACACGTACCAAATGATTCAAGAATAGCCTTTTCCCTGCTGTTATCGGCACCTTTTCTGTAGCTGTAACATTATATACTGTATTCTGCTCTAGTATCTGATGTACTCAGGTAAGGTATGATTTGTCTAGATAGCTTGCAATACAATATTTTTCACTGTATTCTGTACATGTGACAATACCAAATCAAATCAAGATTTGTCCTGTGTTCTATACAGGAGCAGAATTAGGCTATTCAGCTCATCGAATCTCTCCACAATTCAATTGTGGCTGATATATTCCTGTACCTCATTTCACCTGCCTTCAATCTATAATCCTTATTTCCTTATCAATCTCTTACTTTCAATCAAGCAGCCTGTTTGATTGGCATTACATCCACAAGCACCCATTCCCTCCACTACTGACACTCAGTACATTCTGCAGCTACTATCTATAGGATGCACTGCAGAAATTCGTCAAAGATCCTCAGACAGCACCTTACAAAACCCCCGATAAGGGCTGCAGTTATATGGGAACACCACCACCTTCAGGTTCCCCTCCAAGTCACTCACTGTCCTGACTTGGGAATGTATCATGATTCCTTCAATGTTTTTGGCTCAAAATCCTGGAATTCCCTCCCTAGTGGCATTGTGCGTCAACCCACAGCAGGTGGACTGCAGCACTTCAAGGCAGCAGCTCACCACCACCTTCTCAAGGGGCAACTGGGATGGGCAATAAATGCCCGCCAGCCAGCAATGCCTACATCCCACAAAACAAATAATCAAGAACATAACTATCTCTGTCTTTAAATACACTCAATGGCCTGGCCTCCACAGCCTTCTGCGGCAATGCATTCCATAGGTTCGCCACCCTCTGGCTGAAGAAATTCCACTTCATCTCAGTTCTAAAGGGCTGTCATGTCACTCTGAGACTGTGCCCTTGGGTCCTAGTGTCTCCTTCTGATGGAAATATCTACTCCATGTCCATTCAGTATTCTGTAATTTTCAATCAGACCTCCCTTCATCATTCTAAGCTCCCATTGAGCACAGACCCAGAGTCCTCAACTAATTCTCCTTCATCCCCAGATTTGTTGTTGTAAACCTCCTCTGGATCTCCTTCAACACCAGCACATCCATCCTTGGATATGGCCCTCAACACTGCTCACAATATTCCAGATGCAGACTGACCAAAGCCTTATACAGCCTCAGCAGTACATCTCTGCTGTTTTGGCCCTCTTGCAGTAGATGCTACCATTGCATTTGCCTTCCTAACTCTGGATTAGTGGTGCTGGAGGAGCACAGCAGTTCAGGCAGCATCTGAGGAGCAGTAAAATCGACGTTTCGGGCGTCACTTATCTCTCCACTCTTCAGGCTCTCTGCCTGTATTCCTGATGAAGGGCTTTTGCCCGAAACGTCGATTTTACTGTTCCTTGGATGCTGCCTGAACTGCTGTGCTCCTCCAGCACCACTAATCCAGAATCTGGTTTCCAGCATCTGCAGTCATTGTTTTTTACCTTTGCCTTCCTAACTGCCAACTGAAAATTCATGTTAGAGAATCCTGAACTAGAACTCCCAAGTCCTTTTGTGCTTCAGATTTCCAAGCCTTTCCCCATTTAAAGTTGCCTACACTTCTGTTCTTTCTACCAAGGTTGGGTGAACTGGTCTATAATTTCCTGTCTTCTGCCTCTAGCCCTTTTTAAACAGGAGTGTTACATTTTGGATGTAGGTTTGCTCACTGAGCTGGAAGGTTCATTTCCAGATTTTGTTACCCTGCTAGCTAACATCTTCAGTGGGCCTCAGGCAAAGCATGCTGAAAATTCCTGCTTTCTATTTATATGTCTGGGTTTCTTTGGGTTAGTGATGTCATTTCCTGTGGTAAAGTCACTTCCTGTTCCTTTTCTCAGGGGGTGGTAGATGGGGTCTAATTCGATGTGTTTGTTGATAGATTAGATTCCCTACAGCGTGGAAACAGGCCCTTCGGCCCAACCAGTCCACACCGACACTCCGAAGAGTAACCCACACACACCCATCCCCCTCTGACTAATGCACCTAACACTATGGACAATTTAGCATGGCCAATTTACCTGACCTGCACATCTTTGGACTGTGGGAGGAAACTGGAGCACCCGGAGGAACCCCACACAGACACGGGGAGAATGTGCAAACTCCACACAGACAGTTGCCCAAGGCTGGAATTGAACCTGGGATCCTGGTGCTGTGAGGCAGCAGTGCTAACCACTGAGCCACCGTGCCCTCCCCTGGTTGGAATGCCATGCTTCTATGAATTCTCGTGCGTGTCTTTGTTTGGCTTGTCCTAGGATGGATGTGTTGTCCCAGTCAAAGTGGTGTCCTTCCTTACCTGTATGTAAGGGATTAGTGAGAGAGGGTCATGTCGTTTTGTGGCTAGTTGATGTTCATGTATCCTGGTGGCTAGTTTTCTGCCTGTTTGTCCAATATAGTGTTTGTTACAGTCCTTGCATGATATTTTGTAAATGACATTAGTTTTGCTTGTTGTCTGTATAGGGTCTTTCAAGTTCATTAGCTGCTGTTTTAGTGTGTTGGTGGGTCTGTGGGCTACCATGATGCCAAGGGGTCTGAGTAGTCTGGCAGTCATTTCTGAGATGTCTTTGATGTAGGGGAGAGTGGCTAGGGTTTCTGGATGCGTTTTGTCTGCTTGTTTGGGTTTGTTGCTGAGAAATCGGCGGACTGTGTTCATTGGGTACCCATTCTTTTTGAATACATGTTATAGATGATATTCCTCTGCTCTGCATAGTTCCTCTGTGCTGCAGTGTGTGTTGGCTCATTGAAGTAATGTTTTGATGCAGCTACGTTTGTGGGTGTTGGGATGATTGCTTCTGTAGTTCAATATTTGGTCCCTATTTATTGTTTTTCTGTAGACGCTGGTTTGAAGTTCCCTGTTGGTTGTTCACTCTACTGTGACATCTAGGAATGGCAGTTTGTTGTTGTTTTCCTCTTTAGTGAATTTTATGCCAGTCAGGGCATTATTGATGGTCTTGAAGGTTTCTTCTAACTTGTTTCGTTTAGTGATGACAAAGATGTCATCCACGCAGCGGGCCCAGAGTTTGGGTTGGATGGTTGGCAGAGCTGTTTGCTCAAGTCTCTGCATTACTGCCTCTGCTAAGAACCCTGATATCAAAGATCCCATGGGTGTTCCGTTGATTTTGTTGTTGAAGGTGAAGAGGGTGGTAATACATAGGTCGACTACCTTGATGATATTCTCCTTGTTGATGAAGTTAGTGGTGTTTGGTGTATGTGTCTTTGGATCTTCTCATAGTGTAACATTAGCCATTTTTAGTCCTCTATGACCCTCCCTGGCTCGTGATTGCTGAAAGATCGCCTAATGCTTCCACAATCTCCTTCAGAACTCTGGGATATATCCAGTTAGCTGAGGTGACTTATCCACCTTTGAATCTTTCAGCTTCCCTAGTGATGTTTACTACATCATCTTTGCCCCCTGACTCTGTCGAAGTTCTGGTAAGCTGTGAAGACTGATGCAAAATACATATTTAGTTCATCTCCCATTTCTTTGTTCCCCATTACTACTTCTCCAGCCTCATTTTCCAGAGGGCCCATGTCCAATCTTGCCTCTGTCTCATGTTTGATGTCCAGAGGAACCTCGATTATCCAGCATTTGATTATCCGGTAAGGTCCCGATGTTCGGCTAAACTATGTTATCCAGCATTCGATTATCTGGAATTCGATTAACTAGGTGAAATACTCCCCTCCTTTTCCTTTGGATAATCGAAGTTACTCTATCTAAAACACCTCTGACAATATTACTCGCCAGTTTACTTTCATATTTCATTGTTTCCCTCCTTAGTGCTTTTTTAATTATCCTCTACTGATTTTAAAAGCTTTCCACTAAGATTCATCACATTGCATGCCTTTTGTTTTGCTTTTATGCTGTCTTCCTTTGTCAAGGCACGGTGGCACAGTGGTTAGCACTGCTGCCTCACAGCGCCAGAGACCTGGGTTCAGTTCCCGTCTCAGGCGACTCTCTGTGTGGAGTTTGCACATTCTCCCCGTGTCTGTGTGGGTTTCCTCCAGGTGCTCCGGTTTCCTCCTACAGTCCAAAGCGGTGCAGGTTAGGTGAATTGGCCATGCTAAATTTCCCGTAAAGTTAGGTGAAGGGGTAAATGTAGGGGTCTGTTGGGGTTGCGCTTCAGCGGGTCGGTGTGGACTTGTTGGGAAGGGCCTGTTTCCACACTATAAGTAATCTAATCTAATCATGTTGCATCATCCTACCTTGAGTATGTTTCTTCTTCCTTGAGATGAATTTCTGTTGTAGCTTCTGGATTACCTCCAGAAACTCCTGCCATTGCTGCTCCATTGTCTCTCCTGGTAGGCTCCCCTTCCAATCAACTCTGCCCAGCTCCCTCTCATGTTTTTGTAGTTATCTTTATGTTATGTAATGTCTTTACACCTGTTAGCAACTTCTCCCTTTCAAATTGCAGGGTGATTTCCATCATATTATGGTCACTACTCTCTAAGAGGGCCCCTTCACCTTCAGCTCCCCAAATCAAATCTGCCTCATTACATCTTATTGACCGAAAGCTGACAATAAGCAAAGACTATATCATGTCCTTCATTGCTGGGAAGGAGAATCTTCCTCATTTTGCCTGTTGACTTTCTTCAAATGCAATTTCAGTCTCTGCACCATGACTCAACTATTACCCAGAGTTGTGACAGAGCGACTGGTTCCACATGAGTGGCTGATCAGTGAGTATCCAGGCCCCGTGGAGGATGAAAATTGCGAGAGGTGAAGCAGTATGAAAGAACAGAGTGAGATTGTTTTGATTGTTGTCCGGTTTACCCATTGACCATCAGACCTAGAAGCAGAGGTTGGCCATTCGCCCTATTGAATCTGCTCCATTTAATGAGCTCATGGCTAATCGGATGATCCTAGACTCTATTTTGCTACCTTTTCCTATATCCTTGGATCCTCTTGCTGATTAAACATCTGTTCAGTCTTGAATGTGTTTAACAATCCAACCCCAACAGCCCTTTGCCATCATGAATTCCAGAGATTGTTTACATTCTTGCTCATCTGTGCCTTAAATGTGTGACTCCTTATTTTAAGATTATTCCTCCTTGTCCTCAACTCTTTGACAAGGGGGAAATCACCCTCTCTGCATTTATCCTGCCAAGTCCTCCTAGAATCTTTTTAATAAGATCTCTCTTCCTTCTAAATTTAGAGTACAGGCCCAATCTACTCAACTTCTGTTCATGAGACAATCCTTCCATACTGGTATCAACTGAGGGCTGCCTCCAAAGCCAGTATTTCATTCTTCAGATAAGGCCCCCAAAACAGTTCACAGTAATCCTTAGGACTGATTAGTGTCTTATAATGTTTCAGCAAAATCTCCCTACTTTTATGTTCCATTGCCTTTGGAATAAAGGCCAACATAAAGGTTACCTTCCCTATTACTGGCTGAATTTGGATGCTAGTTTTTTGATTTATGGATTAGGATTCTCAAATCCCTCTATTCCAAAGCTTTCTGCAGTCTTACTCTATTTAAATAATATTGAGCTCTTCTATTCTATTCTTCCTGCCATTTCCCCACATTATATTTCATTTGTCAAGTTTTTGCCCACTCGCTTAACCTGTCTATCTACTCTGAAGTCTCTGATCGTTCTCACCGCTTGCCTTCCTACCTGTGTGTGTGTGTCATCTGCAAACATGGTGATAGTGCATTCATTTCCATTATCCAAGACTTGTCAAGTTTTTGCCCACTCGCTTAACCAGTCTATCTACTCTGAAGTCTCTGATCGTTCTCACCGCTTGCCTTCCTACCTGTGTGTGTGTCATCTGCAAACATGGTGATAGTGCATTCATTTCCATTATCCAAGACATGAATTTTTTTTAATATAAAATCCCTACAGTGTGAAAACAGGCCCTTTGGTCCAACTGTTCCACACTGACCCTCCAAAGAGTAACCCACCCAGAACCACTCCCCTACCCTATTACTCATAATGTATAGTCATCTCTATAGATAAAAATGTATTAATATGTATACTATAGAACATAGAAAAGTATAGCACAGAACTGGCCCTTTGGCCCACGATGTTATGCCGAGATTTAATCCTAATGTGAAATCTAGGAACTTAACCTACGCACCCCTCAACTCACTGTTATCCATATGTATGTCCAGCAGTTGCTTAAATGTTCCCAATGACTTTGCTTCCACCACCACCACTAGCAACGCATTCCATGCATTCACAACTCTATCATCCTAGCATTGATCCCTGTGGCATTCCACTGGTCATAGGTTGCCAATATTGAAAATCCTCCGCTTAAGACCATAAAACCAGTGGAAGCAAGGCCATTTGGCCCATCGAGTCCACTCTGCCATTTAATCATGGCTGATGGACGTTTCAATTCCACTTACCTGCACTCTCCCCGTAGCCCTTTGTTCCTTGCGAGATCAGGAATTTATCAATCCCTGCCTTGAAGGCAGCCAATGTCCCAACCTCCACTGTGCTCCGTGGCAATGAATTCCACAGGCCCACCACTCTCTGGCTGAAGAAATGTCTCCTCATTTCCTTATCCCAACTCTGTTATCTCTTAATAAGTCAATCCTCTATCCATACCAATAAATGATCTCCAACAACTTGGGCTCTTATTAAGTAGCCTAGTATGTGGTACCTCTAGAAGATGCCTTCTAAAAATCCAAAGATATTACTTGCTTTCCCTTTATCCATCCTGCTTGTTACCTTTCCAGTGAATTCTAATAAATTTGTTAAACATGATATCCCCTTAATGAAGCCTTGCTGACTCTGCTTGCTCATATATATATATATATATATGCACTGGATGGTCGGAGAGCCATAATCTTAGCTGCAGCATTAACACTCCTTACAATCACTGCCTCCAAAGCATGATAACCACTACTTTCAAGCCTGACCTCTCCCACTCTCATCGTAGTGTCCTGGTATTTCAGAACTGGTCCAAAGGTGTCCAGGCTGGTGGATTGACCATGTTAAATTGTCTGCAGTTCAGATTAGGAGCATTAGCCACGGTAAGTATTGGGTTACAGGAATATGGTGCATTTGGGTGAGATGCTGTTTGGAAGGTCCGTGCTGACTTGCTGGCTAAATGGCCTTTATTAGTACTGTAAGGATCGTGTGGTTCTATAACTGAGGTGACATGGTGACTCAGTGGTTGGCATTGCTGTCTCACAGCACCAGGCTTCAATTCTCGCCTTGGCTGACTGTCTCTTCCTGTGTTTGCGTGAGTTTCCTCTGAGTGCTTCAGTTTCATCCCACAGCACAAAGAAGTGCTGGCTAGGTGGATTGGCTATGGGAAATTTTCCATAGTGTCCAGGGATCTGCAGGCTCGCTGGATTAGCCATGGGAAATACAGGGTTTTTTAACTTTGTACACCCCAGACCAACACTGGCATCTCCAAATCAGGGATTCAGGAATAGGGTAGGGTACTCTTTAGAGGGTCAGCGTTGCCTTGATTAGCCGAATGGCCTGTTTCCACACTATAGGGACTCTATGTTTCTGTAGGGATTCTGTGTATGCTGGGGGAATATCAGGATACGAAATTGAGCCAATTCTTTTCCAAAAACCGAATTATAACTGTCATATTTTTCCCCATCTCACTCTCCAGGAACCTCCACGGTCCCAACCATTCTGCAGTGCAGGATAGCAGGGTTTGCCTTTTTGCCATAAGTTTATTTTTGAAATGTTACAGACATGATGAGTCTGAAGACACAGATGTCAGAATAGAACCTCCTTCATGCTGGATAATGAGATGAACAGATGCTGTCACTGTGTCAGACTGACGGAAGCAACTCCTGAGAGAACTTGGATAGGTTTGGGTGGGAAGGAATAAGAAAGAGAGACAGATTGACTGACTGGGATGTAGAGCGTTGGTTATCCAGAGTGAGACTCTAGTTCAAATGCTGTTTTTCAGCAGAGACTGCTTCCCTTAATAGATAATGGAAAGATAAAAGAACCAAAAGGGATGTAACAAAATAGAAACACATTTAGCATGAGCTCTCCTGGGTAAAATCTGTGCCTTTTTCAAGGGCTGGATGAGCAGAATTACAGAGTCTGGTCCAGCAACTTGGGAACAGGCTTTTGAAGTACATTGACAGCAGCTCAGGGAAAATTACTCTTGACCCTGTGTGTTGCACTCTGACATCATGCATCTATTAAACAAATCCCTGTGTCTGCAAGAGCTGCACTGAACAGAATGTGGTGTGATCTTGCATCACAGAGGGAAGGGAATTGAGGACATTCCCCAGAGTGGAATCCTTGTGAACTCCTAATGAGTGCGCTTTCTTGTTTGGCAGTACTCACAATAAGAAAACAAGAGACTGCTAGAGTAGGCTTCCAACAGGGGCACTCTTCTTTCTGGACTGCAGTGTACTGGGTTGCAGTTTTACGCATTGCCACGATCGAAGGGCTACCCTCTGTATCATTTGCTGACAGGAGACTGTGGGAGGTAAGATTGTTGAAAGGACCTTTACATAAGCTGTTCACAAAGTGGAGCGGCTCAGTGGGATGGGGAAGAGGTGGGATGGAAGAATGGATGGCATTGACATGGAGGATCAGCCATGATCGTGGACCTGGCTTGTAAGATGGAATGACCTACTGCTCCTTCCAGTTTCTATATTCTCGGTGGCAGAAACAGCTCGGCTTCCCAGGCTTGAATGCTAGGCAAAGGGTTTGGAGGAGGCAGAGATTTAGAAAAGCACTCCTGAGGAATGAATGATGATAGCTCCTCAGTGGAACTGCTCCAAATTAAATCTGCGGTGTTTGCCGGAGTCGAAGTCGTGGGAGGTACAAACCCTCTCGAATTCCCCACTAATGGTCACAGCAGAAATTCCGATGTACCATGTGATCTAGTATTCTGAAATTTCCAACTCTTGTCCTTTATGGGTTGCAAATGCAGAATCTAGATACAAGTTAAATGTGTATTTCAGTTCGCAGATGTTACTGAATCCTGATGTTCTGATTTAGGATTTATCCACCTCTGAGGGTGTCTTAAAGATAATCCTACCCAAATGTTCATGCCCACAGCAAGGAAGCAGTCTCATTGTGGGCAGGATTCTCTCACTGAAGCTTCAAGGTTCAGATGACTGTGACTCTGTAGGCTGTACACCGCTCAGTAGATGGTTCCATTTCTCAGGCTGAGCAGTGAGATGCTGGAAGAAGCTCAGCAGCATCCGAGGAGCAGGAGAGTCGATGTTTCTGGCATAAGCCCTTCATCAGGAATGTGGAGGGGCAAGGGGAATGAGAGATAAATAGAAAGGTGGGAGTGGGGCTGGGGTGAGGGGGGTGTGTTGGGGGAAGGGGGGGAAGGTAGGTGGATGCAAGGGGGAGGTGATTTTGGTAGGTTGATGGGAAGGAAGGTGGACAGATAGGTCAGGTCAAGAGGGCGGTGTCAAGTCAGAGGGTTGGATCTGGGATGAGGTGGGGTTTGGGGAGATTTGGAAACTGGTGAAGTCAGTGTTGATGCTATGTGGTTGTAGGGTCCCGAAATGGAAGGTAAGGGGGTAACCTTTTCACGCAGAAGACCGTGCATGTATGGTAGGAGCTGCCAGAGGAAGTGGTGGAGGCAATTATAATTACAGTATTTAAAAGGCATCTGGTTGGTTCTATAAATAGGAATGATTTTGAGCGATATGGGGCCAAGTGCTGGCAAGTGGGATTAGGTCAGATCGGAACATCTGGTAGGCATGGACAAGATGGACTAAGGGTCTGTTTCCGTGGTGTATGATTCAATGACTATGACTCAAGCATTCACTCAATGCCCACCTCCTGCCCCGCCACCCTACAACCACATGGCATCAACATTGACCTCACCAGTTTCCAAATCTCTC
>NC_057749.1:18382483-18393581 GCF_004010195.1 Chiloscyllium plagiosum
CCCATCCCAACCCCACTCCCATATTTATCTCTCATCCCCCTTTCCCCCCTCCACGTTCCTGATGAAGGGCTTATGCCTGAAATGATGGCTCTCCTGCTCCTCGGATGCTGCCTGACCTGCTGAGCATTTTCCAGCATCACACTTTTTTGACTCTGACTCTCCAGCGTCTACAGTTCTCACTTTCTCCTGATCAGTGAGAACTCCACCTAAGAACATGACAGCAGCTGATTCTACCATGAATTGGTTGGTTGCTTGAGTCATAGTCATTGAATCATACAGCATGGAAACAGATCTTGGTCCATCTTGTCCATGCTGACCAGATGTTCCAATCTGACTTAGTCCCATTTGCCAGCAGTTAGCCAATATCCCTCAAAGTCCTTCCTATTTAGAGACCCATTCAGATGCCTTTTAAATTCCCTCGGGCAGCTCTTACCATTCACGCACAACCCTCTGCGTGAAAATGTTACCCCTCGGGTCCTTTTTAAATCTTTTCCCTCTCACCTTAAACCTATGCCGTCTCGTTTTGGATTCCCTTACCCGAGGAAAAAGACCTTGGCTATTCACCCTATGCATCCCCTTATCATTTTATTAACCTCTAGAAGGTCACCCCTCAGCCTCCGATGCTCCAGGGAGAACAGCCCCAGCCTGTTCAGCTTCTACCTATCGCTCAAACCCTTCAGCCTTGGCAACATCCTTGTAAATCGTTTTTGCACCCTCTCAAGTTAACAACATCCATCCTGTAGAAGGGAAACCAGAATTGTATGCAGTGTTCTAAAAGTAGACACACCAGTGTCCTGAATATTCGCAATATGACA
The DNA here is from genome assembly GCF_004010195.1 of Chiloscyllium plagiosum. Classification (NCBI taxonomy): domain Eukaryota; kingdom Metazoa; phylum Chordata; class Chondrichthyes; order Orectolobiformes; family Hemiscylliidae; genus Chiloscyllium; species Chiloscyllium plagiosum. The sequence continues at coordinate 18,383,299 of NC_057749.1, forward strand.
TCCAAACTCCTACACTCAATGTTCTGACCAATGAAGGCAAAGTGCTGTCTTTACCACACTGTCTACCTGCAACACCCACTTTCAAGGAACTGTACACCTGCATTCCTGGGTCTCTTTGCTCAGCAACACTCCCCAGGGCCCCACCATTAACTGTATAAAACCTGCCCTGATTTGCCTTGCCAAAATGCAACACCTCACATTTATCAAAATTAAACTCCATCTGCCACTCTTTGGCCCATTGGTCCATCTGATCATGGTCCCGTTCTACTCCGAGATAATCTTCTTCGCTGTAGATTATAACTATTTTGGTGTCATCTGCAAACTTACTAACCATGCCTTCTATATTTGAGACTCCAGTCCATTTCTTTCATTCATCAACAATATCATATGGTGGCACAGTGGTTAACACCGCTGCCTCACAGCGCCAGAGACCCGGGTTCAATTCCCACCTCAGGCAACTGTCTGTGTGGAGTTTGCACATTCTCCCCGTGTCTGCGTGGGTTTCCTCCGGGTGCTCCAGTTTCCTCCTACAGTCCAAAAATGTGCAGGTTAGGTGAATTGGCCATGCTAAATTGCCCGTAGTGTTGGGTGAAGGGGTAAATGTAGGGGAATGGGTCTGGGTGGGTTGCTCTTCAGAGGGTCTGTGTGGACTTGTTGGGCCGAAGGGCCTGTTTCCACACTGTGAGTAATCTAACTGTAAGTAATCTAAATCTAAATCATTCATATCAAAAGCAAGAGTGGCAGGCAGTCATGAGGATGTGAGACAAAACATGGCTTCCTTAAAAAATCCCGATACAAAGGGTCAAATGGTCTCCTTTTCTGCTGGGAGATCTTGTCAAAAGAAGATACAAAAATACACAGGTGGAGTGGCATACTGATGCTCCATTTTACAGGAATAAGGCTCAGGATTCCCGTGAATCCACTTGTAGATGGATATATCTAATTTTGTCCAGGTGACCTGTTTAAGTCAACTGTGTTCCCAGTCCAGTAGTCCCCACTCGGAGTGTGAGTAAGCTGCTTTTTTGAAAAGTGGCTTGTTCATTTTTTTGTCGTTTAGCCCTGCTGACCTAGTGCTGAACTCTTTTGCTGCCTTGCTCCTTCTGCTGACTTGTAATAAATGTTTGTCTCAAAATCTTGGAACTGAGCTGTGGTGATCCTTTGGCCTCACCCTGTCTCAGCAGTTTGTGAGTAACTGATGAACTGCCTCCTTTTAAAGTCTGTCTCGATGCACTGTTTTGTTGACTAAGTTAATATGTTATTTCCCAGAAGGTCAGATAGAAGGATTTCACAGAGCCGTGATAGGTCACCCATATTTGCAGCTTCTAAACCAGTTAAAAATGGGATGTTGTAATTATATAAATAAAAATCTTAGCTATAAACCTTTCAGTACTGTATGTGATAATATACATTTCTGTGGTATCTTTAAGCTAAGCATCCATCACTCCTGTGTAATTAGATCCACATCCATGGTATTCGCACTGTGCTAGTTCATGTTGCAGTTGAACTGAATTTGAAATGCAGTATTAATATTCTACCTGAGTACTGACTATTGTAAACAGTTTCCAGTGCAGTATTAACATATATTAATTTCTAATTCTAACCCAATCATTGTTCTGTTCTGCATTTCTGGTTAACATTAAAGGAATATCAAACATTCGTAACTATACTGTTGACTTTCAATATCCTTCAGTTCAAAGTAAATCCTCAGCTACAGTGTTTCGACACTGTCCGATGCTTAGACGAGACTGGTTAAATCTCATGGAATACAGACAGAACTAGCCATTTAGATTCAGAACTGACTCAAAGGTAGAAGACAGAGGGTGGTGGTGGAGGATTGTTTTTCAGACTGGAGGCCTGTGCCAGCGGTATGCCACAAGATCGGTGTTGGGTCCACTGTTTTTCATCACTTATATAAATGATATGGATGTGAACGTTGGAGGTATGGTTAGTAAGTTTGCAGATGACGCCAAAATTGGAGGTGTACTGAACAGCAAAGAAGGCTACATCAGATTACAACAGGATCTTGATCAGATGGGCCCTTGGGCTAAGGAGATGGAATTTTAAATAAATGCGAGGTGCTGCATTTTGGAAAAGCAAATCAGAGCAGGACTTAATGGTAAGGTACTGGGGAGTGTTGCTGATCAAGGAGACCTTGGAGTGCAGGTTCATAGCTCCTTGAAAGTGGAGATGCAGGTAGATAGGATAGTGCTTTCTCAGCTACCTTCCCCCCACCCCCCATGGTTTTTATCCATGGTTAACCAACCTAGCCTGCACATCCCTGCACATTATGGGGCAGTGTAGCATGGCCAATCCATCTAACCTGCACACCTGTGGACTGTGGGAGGAAACCGGAGCACCCAGAGGAAATGGGGAGAATGTGCAAACTCAAACAGTCGCCCGAGGGTGGAATCAAAGCAATGATCCTGACCATGTGAGGCAGCAGTGCTAACCACTGTGCCACCCAATCCCTTCCCAAATCTGTCTCTTGAATTCCTGAGATCAGTGTGTGAATCAATTTTCAAGTTATTTGCCGGAGGAGGGAGCGCCCTGATATTTAACAGGGTGGACTAATTGGAGGGAGGGAGGTAAGGCAGAGATTGTGGTGGAGGGATCAGATAAGGGAAGCTCAGCTCATTGAGTGCAAAAATATGTGACTGATGGCGGAAGTTCTGCTTGGTTGATAACAGTAGTTATAGCCAAGATAGAAGATTTGTCACTCCAACCATCAGTAAGTTGGGTTAGATTTCAAATTGTGGAAGTTCTGTCATCTCTCTTTCTCTTTCTATTATTCACTGCTCCTTTCACTCCCCATGTGACCCTTGCCCATTCCATCCTACATTCCTGCGCACCCCCCCATCCCGTTTCCTGTGGTCTTGGAGTAAAAGCTGGTTGGACGAAGTGTACTGCTTTGGTTTAGCAAGACCATAGCAAATTCACAGGTCTGACTGACAAGGGTATCACATATTCCATACAGGCAGCTCCCTGGGGCATGATGTTGAATGCTCCCTGATGTACGGAGTATCATAAGTTGCTTGTTCTGCCACCCTTTTCCGTATTTCCTACAATCTTTTCCTGCACTCCTCACAGCAGCAGCAAAAGATCACTGCCGTCTGATATAGTTATCATCTGTTCCAGCTGTATCATTTTCCCTTCACCAGTCAGTCAAAAAGTTACTGGCAGTGTGTCAACTCTGACTAGCAGGAAGCCCTGAGGTATGATACTTATCCCCTGTACTCAATTCCACTTGCTGTTATCATCTCCATTGCTTTTAGACTGCAAGAATAAGGATGGATGAATAGAAGTCTTGTGACCAATAGCATAATTTCTCTCCAAGTTGCCTGCTGAGTATGGACTGCCAGTCTGATCTCAGGGACTTGTTGAGCAGAGTTGATGCCTGGAACTCTGAACATCATAAGCAGCGTAGGCGATTTAGGTTTACTGATTTGTGATGGTGTTGCAGGGTGGAGAGGGAGGCAGGGTCCAATTTCAGGCTAATAATTCTCTTCACTATCAAACCAGTGACAGTGGCTGGCTGACTGGAAGGGAGGGACATGATTCATAGAATAAATACAAAGAACTTGGGATGTTGTAAATCTGAAACAAAAGCAGAGTGCTGTGTGAAACTCAGCCAGTCACACAGCATCTGTACAGAGAAAACAGTGACTCTTCATCAGAACATCCTGACTCAAAATTAACTGGCAGACCTGCTGTGTTTCCCTCGCATTTTGTTTTTGTGTCATGGTTCGTCAAATTGTTTTGAGTAGGGGTGTGATGTTTCAATAACTTGGATAGGGGATTTCAGGGAAAAGTATGTGAATGTTTGCATTCTTGCCAGTTATCAGTTCATTGTTAAGTAGTGAAACCTGTCTTCAAATCGCTGTGTGGAGGTCTGAAGTCAATCAGACTTTAAAACAGCAACACAGAAGTTTTAGGTTTTAGGCAGATAAAAATAGATACATTTATGTCACAACTTTTATGACCCAGAGCATCCTGAGGTGTTATGACCAAACACGCCAGTATGATTTTATCTATTTTCCAAAGCGGTCTCTGAGATTGGCAATGGTGTGAAATTAAGTGCTGTTTTTGGTGTCGCCCTTGCCCAAGAGAAACTGGGATAACACTCTCTGAATCCATTTCACAACTAGCTGTTTGTGTCCAGCATTCCAATCCCGATCTTAGTGGTAAATAGAAGGTAAAATTGCTACAGTCTTACCAGACCCATCCCCCCCTCATTAGAGAGAATCGTGGGTTAACCTAAGGGTCACCACACTTCAGGCGAGGGGAGAGTCATAGAGTCATCAAGATGTACAGCACAGAAACAGACCCTTCGATTCAACTCGACCATGCCGACCAGATATCCTAACCTAATCTATTCTGATTTGCCAGCACTTGGCCCATATCCCGCTAAACCCTTCCTATTCATATGCCCATCCAGATGCCTTTTAAATAATGCAATTGTACCAGCCTCTACCACTTCCTCTGGCAGCTCATTCCATACACACACACACCACCCTACGCATGGAAAAGATTGCCCCTTAGGTCTCTTTTATATCTGTCCCCTCTCACCTTAAACCTATGCCCTCTAGTTCTGGACTACCCCAGCCCAGGGAAAAGACTTTGACTATTTATCCTCTCCATGCCCCTCGTGATTTTATCAACCTCTATAAGGTCACCCCTCAGTCTCCAACACACCAAGGAAAACAGCCCCAGCCTTTTTAGCCTCTCCGTATAACTCAAATCCTCCAACCCTGGCAACATCCCTGTAAATCTTTTCTGAACCCTTTCAAGTTTCACAACATCCTTCTGCTAGGAAGGAGACCAGAATTGCACCCAGTATTCCAAAAGGGGCCTAACCAGTAACCTGTACAGCCACAACAAACCAGTAAAGGAAAGCATAGCAAATGCCTTCACTATCCTATCTACCTACGGCTCTACTTTCAAGGAGCTATGAACCTGCAATCCAAGGCCTCTTTGTTCAGCAACACTTCATAGGACCTTACCATTAAGTGTATAAGTCCTGCTAAGATTTTCTTTCCTAAAATGCAGCACCTTGCATTTATCTAAATTAAACTCCATCTACCACTTCTCAGCCCATTGGCCCATCTGGTCAAGATCCCATTGTAACATTCGCTGTTCATTACACCAATTTTGGTGTCACCTGCAAACTTACTAACTATATCTCTTATGCTCACATCCAGATCATTTATATAAATGATGAAAAATAGTGGACTCAGCACCGATCCTTGTGCATTCCACTGCAGGCCTCCAGTCTGCAAAGCAACCCTCTACCATCACCCTCTGTCTTCTACCTTTGAGTCAGTTCTGTATCCAAATGGCTAGTTCTCCCTGTATTCCATGTTTTATCTAACCTTGCTAACCGGTTTCCCATGGGGAACCTTGGCGAACACCTTACTGAAGTCCATATAGATTACATCTACCGCTCTATCCTCATCAACCTCCTTTGTTACTTCAGTAAACTCAATCAAGTTTGTGAGACATGATTTCCCACACATAGTGTTGTTGACTATCCCTAATCAGTCCTTGCCTTTCCAAATGGGTTGAGAAAGAGAATCTTTCTTGATAACCTCAGCTGTTGCAGGAATTGAAGGTGCACTGATTGCATTAGGCTGCATTGCAAACCAACCATCCACTCAACTCGGCTGAACTGACCCCTAGTAACAGTGAAGTTAAATTTACTATGCCCCTCACTCCGTGGAGATTTTCTGGTGAGGTGCTGGGGTGCTAATGATGTGTGCCAAAATAGGAGACATGACCATTGGAGGAAATTACTAAATGTCACTCCTCCTTCCTATTGAGCTGTAGTTGTAGGTGTAGCTATAATGTTCAATAATATCAATGCCAGCCTTTATACTGACAGCATGGTGTGAGAGCAGGTGTTGTAATTGATTGAGGCGGAAGGGGAGTTTTCAGACTTGGCGTTAAACGGATCAACTCATCAGCCTTTATCTCCATAGTGACTCCGTGAATGCTGTATATGTTAAAGGATTACATTTTAGCTCTTCAAAGTTTGCTTGGGACTAACTAGCCCACACCACAGGCAGTGGTTTGGTACTCTGGTTACCTTGCTCACCTTCGGTTTTCTAAACTGTTATTATAGTGCTGGTGTTAACTGGTGATCAAGACACGAAGGCTTTGATCTGTGGCCACAGTAGTCCTTTTTTTTAAACGGCACTATGGGAAAGCTAAACATTGTGCATCATTTTGAGAATAGTGGGGGAGGTGGAGACAGCTGGAGTACTTGAACGAACCTATTGAGAAATGTCACTGAATTGCTGGGATGGCCGGCCCGTTGACATCATTGCACTGTTGGGAATGTGCATTGCTGAGATTCACCCTGGGCTGTGTCGAGAAGGTAACCCTTGGGTACCACCTGAGAGCACAGAACTGGTCCCTAGTGCAGGTGTATAGTCTCCAGGGAACTGAGTTGGGTGGTCAGCAGTGATCATATTGAATGGCAGAGCAGGCTCCAAGGGCTGAATGGCCTGCTCCTAATTCCTGTGTTTCGACATTTCTGTTCACAGAGCCACCTGTAGGTTGAGTGTGTGAGAGGGGATATCTCTTTGTTCCTTGGCTCTGCACCTTGTCAGCACTGGGAGAAAGTGAGGACTGCAGATGCTGGTGATCAGAATCGAAGAGTGTGGTGCTGGAAAAGCACAGCCGGTCAGGCAGCAACCGAGGAGCAGGAGAATCGATGTTTCGTGCATAAGCCCTTCAAAGGAATCATGCCTGATGAAGGGCTTATGCTTGAAATGTTGATTCTCCTGCTCCTCAGGTGCTTTTCCCGCACCATTCTCTCGACTTTGTCAGGACTGAATAGCTAGGGTGAGGATATCTGGCAAATACTTGTGCTTCTAGCCCAGTCACTATTGTTATTCCTTGCATTGAAATTGGATTAATGAGCATTAACAGGACCCTGTAAATTCCTAGTTGTACGAATGCTTCGCTTGATCTGGAGGTTGTGATGGTGGGCAGAACCATCTGGAACAGAGCAGAAGATGTGGAAGCCAATTCAATGTATGTATTTAAAGCAGAGATCGATAGGCTTTTGATTAGTACAGGGATCAAGAGTTCTGGGACGATGGAAGGAGAATGTTCAAAGGTTCATCAGCCATGATCGAATTGCAGAGCAGATTCGGAAGTGGCTGATTGGTCTAATTCTGCTTCTATATCTTGTGGTCTTATGTTATGAAGTTATAGAAACGTGACCCATGTCACAACCCCAGATAAAACCCAAGCAAGCAAAAGGGAGGGGTTGGAGGGGTAGGGATGGGAACCAGACAATGGTAATGTCATTGGGCTAGTAGTAATCCAGAGACTCAGGCCGGTGCTCCGAGGATGAGAGTTCAAATCCCGTCATGGCAGGCAGCACAATAAAAAATCCAAATCATCAATCTGCATGTGAAAGCCAGCCTCTGCAGTGATGATGTAAGGGCTGTTATAGTGCAGTGATAGTATAGGTACACGATCCTTTATCGGAAATCCCTTGGGGCCAGTTGTTTCTCGGATTTCGGAATTTTTCAGATTTCAGAATAAATGACATTTTGACAGTGAAATAAAAAGAATCTAACTGAACACGTGTGAATAGTGGGACACAATTGGCGCCTGCCAGTATTGGGCCATGCCGCCACGTCACATCTGAGAGCCGTGGTTTGAGTGGGTGTGGAGTTGGGTCACCTGTTCGCACGCTAACAACCTTGTTATACAGAAAAAATCTTCATGAGAAAGCTTCGGATTTCAGATAAAGGATTGTGTACCTGTACGTATATTTGTTCCCAGATGTGTCATGTTTGAACAGGTTGATTAAAAGATCTCTAATGGTGACCTAGATTGTTGTAAAAACACTATTACGAGTTCACTCGTATCCTTTAGGGGAGACACACAGCCATTCTTAACTGGGCTGTTGTGCATGTGACTCTGGGACCAGAGTAATGTGATTGACTCTTACCTGTCCTCATTTCCAGTGCAATGAGGAATGAGCAGCAAATGCTGGCCTTGCCAGCGACCATCCGCATTCCTTGAAAGAATAAAAGCAGAGTCCATGGAGCTGTGCGAGTGATACTTGGCCACTTTCTGTTCCTCTAAAACTGATTCAGCAGCAGTTGCCAATATTCGTGTGTAAAGAATTTGTCCTGTTGATGCAGTCATGTTTCAGGTTACTTAAATCCTTGTTTGTCACAGTGGGGCTTTAAACTGCTGGCCTCATCCAGTTTAACACTTTGATCAATACGCTGAGTATGTCTGGAAGTGGTTCATGTTGCACTGATGAGAAGCATTAAATTCCACCATCCTTCAGTTCTGAGAAATGGGTCCATGAAGTGAATCCCTGGTGGAGGATTGAAGCTGTGCTGTGGCTGATCTCTTTTAATCACCTTAAACCCTCCATGCACTTTGAAAGCTGCACTTTTACTATGTGGCATCCTGAGGTGTCTCTGTGCCCTGTCATTCCTTTCAAGCTTTCAACAATGTCAGACACAGCCCATAATTATATCATTAAGAATGTGGTTTGCCAATTTTATTCCACTCAAGAAGAATGTTATTGTGAAGACTGTACTTTGGCATAAATTCAATAAAGTGTTGCTTATAAAATTGTACGTGCAGTATCGCCCAACGGCTATGGAGACACCACCACATAGAAGTGGCTTGTTCTGCCCTTCCCTCGAATCGCGATGAGATATTAGATGCTGAGTCGATGCTGGGAGGTTTGTGGGTAACAAGATAATTGAGCAAAACATTCTGATCAAAGTGTTCCCTCTTTATTCAAGGAAGTTATCCAATTCTAAAGTGAGGTGGTGTGCAAGAGGGCTTGATGAAGTAGATGCTAAGTTTGTTTCCCCATGTTGAATAGTCAAGAACTTGGGGAGGGAGGGGGGGGGGGGGGCTGCCGGCATGTGTAACCGCAGGATAAGAAGTCAGTCATTTAGGACTCACAAGAAATAACCTGAATGATGTTGAAACTTCCTTTATTGAATATAAGTTTATTGCTTGATTTTCTAGCAATTGAATTAAGCTTTCTTGTTTAGTATTGTGTGGGCGGCACAGTGGTTAGCACTGCTGTCTCACAGCGCCAGAGACCCAGGTTCAGTTCCCGCCTCAGGCGACTCTGTGTGGAGTTTGCACATTCTCCCCGTGTCTGCGTGAGTTTCCTCCGGGTGCTCCGGTTTCCTCCCACAATCCAAAAATGTGCAGGTCAGGTGGATTGGCCATGCTAAATTGCCCGTAGTGTTAGGTGTAGGGGTAAATGTAGGAGAATGGGTCTGGGTGGGTTACGCTTCGGCGGGTTGGTGTGGACTTGTTGGGCCGAAGGGCCTGTTTCCACACTGTAAGTAATCTAATCTAAAAATCATAAGTGGGGTATGGATGCTAGGGCAGTTGCTTGCTCCTCCTGCAGAATGTGGCAGGTGAGCGAGAAAATGTGGCAAGTGAGAGACATGATACATGTCTCCGCTGGCTATATCTGCAGAAAGTGCACCCAACTCCAGCTCCTTGAAAACCGTTGGGGAATTGGAGCTGGAGCTGGAGCTGGATGAACTACAGATCATTCGGGAGGCTGAGGGGGTAATTGAGAGGCGTTACCGGGAGTTGGTCACTCCTAAGGCTCAGGATAAGGATAGTTGGGTTACAGTCAGGGGGAGGAAAGGGAACAGACAGACAGTGCAGATATCCCCTGTGGACATTCCACTCAGCAATAAGTATACCGTTTTGGGTACTGCTGGATGACCTACCAGAGGAAAGCCATAGTGGTCAGTTCTCTGGCACTGTGCCTGACACTGTGGCCCAGAAGGGAACGGGGCAGAAGAGAAAAGTGCTAGTGGTAGGAGACTCAATTTTTAGGAGAATTGACAGGAGATTTTGTGGTCAGGATTGGGATTCCCGGAAGGTATGTTGCCTCCCTGGTGCCAGGGTCCGGGACGTCTCCGATCGGTGTATAAGGTTCTAAAAGGGGAGGGTGAACAGCCAGAAATCATGTTACATATTGGCACTAATGATATAGCCAGGAAAAGGATCAAGGATATAAAAAGTGATTTCAGGGATTTAGGGTGGAAGCTGCAGAGCAGGATGAACAGAGTAGTGTTCTCGGGTTTACTACTGGTGCCACGAGATAGCGAGGCGAGGAACAGGGAGCGGGCGCAGCTTAACACGTGGCTGAGCAGCTGGTGTAAGAGGGAGGGCTTCAGATATGTAGGTAATTGGGATGCCTTCTGGGGAAGGTGGGACCTGTACAAGAAGGACAGGTTGCATCTGAACTGGAAGGGGACCAATGT
>NC_057749.1:18394530-18407290 GCF_004010195.1 Chiloscyllium plagiosum
AAATGTGTTGCTGGAAAAGCGCAGCAGGTCAGGCAGCATCCAGGGAACAGGAGAATTGACGTTTCGGGCATAAGCCCTTCTTCAGGAATGGGGAAAGTTTGTCCAGCAGGGTAAGATAAAAGGTAGGGAGGAGGGACTTGGGGGAGGGGCGTCGGAAATGTGATAGGTGGAAAGAGGTCAAGGTGAGGGTGATAGGTCACACTGGGTTGGGGGCGGCGAGGTCAGGAAGAAGATTGCAGGTTAGGAAGGCGGTGCTGAATTCGATGGATTTGACTGAGACAAGGTGGGGGGAGGGGAAATGAGGAAACTGGTGAAATCCGAGTTCATCCCTTGTGGTTGGAGGGTTCCCAGGCGGAAGATGAGGCGCTCTTCCTCCAACCATCATGTTGCTATGGTCTGGCGATGGAGGAGTCCAAAGACCTGCATATCCCTGGTGGAGTGGGAGGGGGAGTTGAAGTGTTGAGCCACAGGGTGGATGGGTTGGATAGTCCGGGTATGCCAGAGGTGTTCTCTGAAATGCTCCGCAAGTAGGCGGCAATTACAGACCAGTCAGTCTCACGTCTGTCGTCTGCAAGGTGTTAGAAAGGATTCTGAGGGATAGGATTTATGACCATCTGGAAGAGCATGGCTTGATTAAAGGCAGTCAGCACGGCTTTGTGAGGGGCAGGTCACGCCTCACAAACCTTATCGAGTTCTTTGAGGATGTTACTAGACAAGTTGATGAGGGGCGAGCTGTGGATGTGGTGTATATGGGTTTCAGCAAGGCATTTGATAAGGTTCCCCATGGTAGGCTCGTTCAGAAGGTCAGCAGGAATGGGATACACGGAAATTTAGCTGTCTGGATACAGAATTGGCTGATCGACAGAAGACAGCGAGTGGTCGAGGAAGGAAAATATTCTGCCTGGAAGTCTGTGGTGAGTGGTGTTCCACAGGGCTCTGTTGTTGGGCCCTTACTCTTTGTAATTTTTATTAATGACTTGGATGAGGGGATTGAAGGATGGGTCAGCAAGTTTGCAGACGACACAAAGGTTGGAGGTGTCGTTGACAGTATAGAGGGCTGTTGTTGGCTGCAGCAGGACATTGACAGGATGCAGAGATGGGCTGAGAGGTGGCAGATGGAGTTCAACCTGGATAAATGCGAGGTGATGCATTTTGGAAGGTGGAATTTGAAAGCTGAGTACAGGATTAAGGATAGGATTCTTGGCAGTGTGGAGGAACAGAGGGATCTTGGGGTGCAGGTACATAATCCCTTAAAATGGCCACCCAAGTGGACCGGGTTGTTAAGAAAGCATATGGTTTTTGGCTTTCATTAACGGGGATTGAGTTTAAAAGCCGTGAGATCTTGTTGCAGCTCTATAAACCTTTGGTTAGACTGCACTTGGAATACTGTGTCCAGTTCTGATCGCCCTATTATAGGAAAGATGTGGATGCTTTGGAGAGGGTTCAGAGGAGGTTTACCAGGATGCTGCCTGGAATGGAGGGCTTATCTTATGAAGGAAGGTTGACTGAGCTCGGACTTTTTTCATTGGAAAAAAGAAGGAAGAGAGGGGACCTAATTGAGGTGTACAAGATAATGAGAGGCACAGATAGAGTTGATAGCCAGAAACTTTTTCCCAGGGCAGAAATTGTTAACACGAGAGGTCATAGTTTTAAGCTGGTTGGAGGAAAGTATAGAGGGGATGTCATAGGCGGGTTCTTTAAGCAGAGAGTTGAGAGAGCATGGAATGTGTTGCAAGCAGCAATTGTGGAAGCAAGGTCATTGGGGATATTTAAGAGACTGCTGGACATGCGTATGGTCACAGAAATTTGAGGGTTCGAACATTAGGTTTACCTCACATGAGGATCAATGGTCGGCACAACATCGTGGGCTGAAGGGCCTGTTCTGTGCTGTACTGTTCTGTGTTCTATGAATCTTTTGGAATTCTAAACCCAAGAGGGCTGTAGATGTTTAGTCATTGAATATATTTAAGCATGAAATAAACAGATTTTACAGCTCTGGGGGATTGGGGGCTGTGGTAATTGTACTGGAGAGTGGAATTGGGGTCCAAGATTATTACCCGTGATGTTGAATGAAGGAACAGGCCTAAAGGAACGCATCGGTTGTCCTCTTACGATTCCTGGCTACTTTGGCCCTTAAGCTGCCTCATTGTCAATTGTTCAAGTCCAGACGACACCACATTTGAACATTGTTCAAAAGTTGCAAACTGAATGCCACCAGTCAAATCAAAAACATAAAAGATAATGTTGCATTGATCTGCCTCGAACCATCTGCAGTGGGTTTTAATGATCACTATTGTACCTGATCTAAGGAACAGATGAGAGCTATCTTTGGATAGCGGAAGTAAATTTCTAGTTTCTCTAACTGTCTGCCCCGCCAGCCCCAACCCCCCCCCACCACTCCAGATGCTCGGTCTGAATTTGAAACTGGGACACATGAGTCTAGTTTCTGACTGTGAAATTAACACCCCTGAATTACATTGAGTTCTGAATTTTCACACTGCGTGAGGCATATGAAGGAGTGTGGCCATTCCTTAAATCTTCATCTTACTAAGTACTAAAGCTTTGACAAAGAACATAATGCTAATTGCTTGGGAGCAAATATCTTTGTTTCCTTTCTTCTTAAAATATTGCAATGATTAGAGCATTGTTAATTTTAGATTCCCAAGATCTCATCGAATCCCTACAGTGTGGAAACAGGCCATTTAGCCCAACAAGTCCACACTGACCCTCCGAAGAGTAACCCACCCAGACCCATTCCCCTACCTAATTGCTGTACATTTCCCCTGACTAATGCACCTGAACTACACATCCCTGAATGCTGTGGGCAATTTAGAATGGTCAATTCACCTAACCTGCACACCTTTGGTCAGTGGGAGGAAACTGGAGCGCCTGGAGGAAACCCACGCAGACACGGGGAGAGTGTGATAACTCCACACAGACAGTCACCCGAGGCTGGAATCAAACCCAGGTCCTTGGTGCTGTGAGGCAGCTGTGCTAACCACTGAGCCGCCATACTTTTTCACACTCTGGTTCAGGCTTTGCAGTCAGTTCAGAAATCTGTCTTTAATTTGTGGAAAAAAATTATAATTCAGTTTTTAGAACATTGTGCCAACTTTGCTGAGGAATGCAGGTCATCAGAAGTGGAGTCTGTTTCCTTATGAAGTACTCAGTGCTGAAGTTTAAAATGGGCAGGTCTGTTAAATGAATGGATGGTTTTAAGTTCTCCTCGATGCTGAGAAACAGGTACTACAGAAATTTGTATTGCTTCTCCCATAAATATCACTGGTAGTTAGTACAAATCTTTGATAATCCTGCTTTTCCAACTTTGTGCTGGCATTTGATCCTTTTGATCTATTTCTTAGATTTTGGCAGTTTTTTTATCTTTAGTTCTGATGCAGCTCTGGTCAGGATCCCTATTTCTGTCAAGTCTGTGCATAACTCTACTAGCAGTGATCTAACTCGCACCTATTCCTATTCAGCTATTGTCCCTGTGCTTACTGACCTACACTGGCACCTGGTTAAGTAAATAACTCAAAACTTCCACTCTTGTTTTCAAACCTGTCATGCCCTTGTCTCTCCCTGTCTGTAGTTTCCAGCCCAACAGCAGCCATCACCCAAAGATGTTGTGTCTGACCTCTGAACCTCCTTGATTTTAATCATTCCCCACCTTCAGTAACTGTGCCTTCAATAACTCTGGATTTCCATCCTTGTACTTCAGTCTCTCTCCTCCATAAAATACTTTTTAAAACCTACTTAGCTGATAAAGATTTTAATGAACTGCCCTCATATCTCCTTATGTAACATGATTTCAAACTTCATTCAATGATGCTCCAGTCAGGCACCCTGGGTTATTTTACTGTGTTAAAAGTACTTTGTAAATGCCACTTGTTATCACTGCACTTCAGAAGTACTTAATTGGCTATTGAGTACTTCTATAATTTCCAAAATTGTGAAAGCACTACATCAATGCATGCTGTTTGCTTCTGGTTTTTCTGTTTATTTTTATTTCTCCTCTGTCTTTTTTTTTGCTACCTTTATTTTACATTTTTGCCTGTTACTCAAACTAGCTTCTCCTTTATTCAAAAGCCTCTGGGTTCACTTCCTCTGATTCAGATGAAGGCAAGCATACTTGTGATCAGAAGTTGACTTTATTCTTTCTCTCAGTGCGATGATTTCCTGTTGTCGTCACACACCATCCCTGTAATAAGGATGGGAAATGAGTTGCTTTCAGGGTCTGTATTAGTAACTGCCTCCCAGCAGGTGGTCGAAAGCAGGATGGTGAGGGAGCTTGGAAGCCCCACTGTCAAAATACTGAATGATTTTTAAGGCTTAACTTGATGGAGCAGAGCCAGATGAACTTTAATATAGATACATGTGAAGAAAAACTGGGCAACAGGTATACTGCAGAAACGGTGTTAAGTACGAGAACTAAGTAGAAAGATATCCGGGGATATTTGTAGACAACCTGTCATCACAAAACAACAATCAATGGAATAAACTCATTGAATTTGCCAGCTGAAACAGTGCAAGTTTCGGAAATGTAGACCTGTTGTGCAGCATCGGATCATATTATTGTATAGAGCTGAGTAAAACAGTTACTTCTGGTTTTGGATATTTAACTTTGAGGAATAAAAGTCACCTCTCTGCCATTTGATTCTCCTGTCCTACTCCTACTGCAGTGCCATCCCTGAGTACTGAGGTTTCCTTTATCGTTTCCTTTCTGGCCTCCATATGTTCCAAACTGCTTCCAATCCAGTGAGCTTCTGTCAAAGTGCTGTCACAGTTGTAATGTAGGAATCACGGCTGGTAATTGGGCAGGCAGTCATGTGATTGTGATCAGTTTTTTGTTTTTGTCATTTTGGTTGAAGGCTGAATATTGGTTACCAATCCAGGGAGAATTCCCCTGCTGTTTGAGCTAGCACCATGGTGTTGTTCACCTCTACTTGGGAGAGCAGAGTGAGCCTCTGGCTCCTTTGAAATTCTGCAGCTAAGAGAGAGCAACACTGTTGTCAGTGCTGCATTAGAGCATCACGCCAGGACTCCATGACCTGGAGACAGTCTTCTCACTGTGAGCTCAGAGTGCTGTCCACTGAGTTATGGCCAGTGCAGAAAATGAAACAAGTAATGATCAACTAGCTCCAGTCCTGGCTGGTCCCTAAAACTTGGAGAAGGCTGCCTTGAGAAAGGAGCAATGCTTGAATGTTAGGGGTGTATCCCAGCACTTCTGTAAGGTCAAGCAACAGCAACAAACACAGCACATACAAACTTGAAGCTTCATTTAAATTGCATAACACACAGGAAGCAGTCAGAGTGACATACTGGAAGCAGAACTTTCAGCTGTAATCTAAATAGCAGCTTCAATTCACAGACAGATTATTTTGTAGTTGTTTTAATTAGAATTGTCTGTTGTCTTTGCGGCTTTGCCTCTACCACCATCATTGTGCTGACGGGAACGCACCGTACTTCATGTAAAGAAAAATTCAATTCTTTCCAACAGTGTTCTTTGACTATGATCATTTGTTAAAAGGTTGTAAACCTCTGAGAGCAATAATGATGATAATGCCCTCAGCAGAGCGACTGTTAGTTTGAATAATGCTTGGACAGCTGTCCAACACTGAATTTATTGATGGAGTTTGGGGAATGAATGGATATTGGAGGTTGCTATGGGCAACTTTGCTTTGAAAACAATGTTGTTTTGATTCTGCTAGCTGGCTAACCCTTGTGCAGTACTTTTCAGGGTGATAGGCATAGGTTTAGGGTGAGAAGGGAAAGGTATAAAAGGGACCCAATGGGCAACTTTTTAACACAGAGGATGGTGCGTGTGTGGAATGAGCTGCCAGAGGATGTGGTGGAGGCTGGTACAATGACAACATTTAAAAGGCATCTGGATGGGTATATGAATAGGAAGGGTTTAGAGGGATATGGGCCAAGTGCTGGCAAACGGGACTAGATTAGGTTAGAATAACTGGACAGCATGGGTGAGTTGGACTGAAGGGTCTGTTTCCGTGCTGTACATCTCTACAACTGTATGCCATTCTGATTCAGGAGATATCTGTTGTTTTTCTCTACACAGGAAACTTGCACAGTCCTCGAGCTGGTAAATTATTGATGTTAACTGTCAAAGTAGAGCATTTGCAGCGGCCAGTTAATGCCATCAGTGTGGTGTGGCTTGAAATGCTAACTATTAAAAGGCCCAAAAGAGGATTATTATCGTTTTTAATTTACTTAAAGGGCTCTTAGATTGAAGCTATTGTTGAATTGCTTTGTGAATTTCAGACAAGCTGAGAATGTGGTTTTGATGCAGTCCGTTATGAAAGCATTAATGAAATTATATTCAAATTATTTATTTTTTTTATTCGCTGTTGGGGTGAAAGTGTTGCGAGCAACACCAACATTCATTGTCTGTCCCAAGTTGCCCTTGAGAAGGTGATGCTGTACTGTCTCCTTGAACTACCTGGTTTCGATACTGTGCTGACGGGCAGGGAATTCCAGGATTTCAGCCCAGTGACGCTGATGGAACGTTGGTAAGTTGCCAAGTCAGTGACTGGTGAGTGGCATGGGGAGGGTACCATTCCCATGTAACTGCAGCATTTGGAAGGTGTTGTCGAAGAGCCTTTGGTGCGTTGCTGCAGTGCATCTTGGAGATAACACACCCGATTAAAACGCAACATGCACACCGATGGGTTTTTTTCTTTTCAGTCACCCACAGGCGGTTGTTAATCTGCTGATCTGCCAAGTGGTTGAGGGAAAATTGTTCAGGTGTATGCTGATTACTGCAAAAAAAGCTTGGAGTGTTTGTATAACATGAGATTATTGACTGAGCAATGGCTGTATGATGGAAAGGGACTTGTCTTCATTAGTCTGTATGCTTTCACCGGTGTCCATAGGTTTCCCTTGGACTTCCAGTTTTGGCTGATCTTTCTGTGTTGGTTGTCTTTGAAATACAAGAAGCTGTCATGCAAACTCTTGTCAGGTATCCACTTCAAGGCACCACCATAATCAGTGCAGTTCTCCCTCTGCATCACTGAACCTCAGCTTAAATGACTTGCTTGGGCTGTGATGAGAACCTTAAATTCACAGTGTTGGCCTCTCGTAAGTGGCCTGAGAGGAAGCAAAAATGATCAGTTCAGTCATTCATTGCACAATGAGGAATTTAAAGTGTTATAGTGGAAGCCAGTCTATGTTCTTGATGCTTATTTGGTAAATTCTACTGAAGTGTGTCTGTGTAGAGTGTTGAACAGGATTTTACTGAACTTGCTCCCCACTTGCCCAGCTTAATTCAAACATCTGATAGCATTCCCTGCCTCTACTCACACTCAACAACTTGTTTGAGTTGCTGGAGGGCTCTTGTCAACTGCATAACTGTTTCTCTGTGTGCATTGATGCATCGGAAAAGATGGTTTTCGGGGTCTGAAATGAGCACTAAATCTTCAGCTCCGAGCAGGAAGTTGCTGGTTTGTTTGGTTGGCTTAAGGTGGCAGACACAAGCCACCCACAAAACTTGTGATTGAGGAGATGAAGCAAGTGCTGATGCAACTGCTATTTGTGGCAGAGCAGTCTGTTGGTTAATGCCTGAATTTCGTCAGTTACACAGTGAAATATCACTTATGCCTGTAACATGACTGAGTGGGAGAAAGCAGCAGAGTTGAACATAGGAGGGAAGTGTCTCAATTCCTAACAATCCCGAGTTCCCTTTGTCTCCTCTGTTCTTGCTGACCTGCATTAAGTCCCAATTAGGTTATGTCTTTGTTTTCCTTGTTTTCAACCCTGCCTTGGCCTTGCCTCTCCCTATCTCTGTAATCAACTGCAAAACCTTGCAAGATATCTATATTCTCCTAATTCTGAAAAGCTTTTAATTGGTCCAGTATTAGTGGCTGCTTGTTCAGTTGCGGGACCCCAAACTCTGGATAAGCCTCCTTGTATCTCCCTGTTTTGTTCTTTTACATCAAAACGTACTTTAAAGCATATACCCCTGAAGCTCAGGACATCTGACTTAATGTCCTGATATGACTGTCAGACTTTGTGTTTGATATTGCTCCTGTGAAATACCCAGGTTATGTTTAAATTGTGATATAAATATTACTTTTTTTTTCTCAGGTTTGATCCTGAAACTGGATCAGTTTGGAGGTATAATCGTCCGTGTTTACACTAGACTGGGGACCAGAAACCTAAAAGGGAATGTTCTGTTTATCATTAATCAGTGACATCAGCTGGAGGGATGATGATGAACATATTTGGCTTACAGTCCCTCTGAGACTGGGTAACTGGCCAACCCAACACTTTGTTATGGATGATGGATGATGGATGAATATGATCCTGGGGATAACATGGAATTGCGCCCACATAGATTAGAAGAACATTAAGCTATATAAGCTATAATTCTTGAAGCACATGTGTGCCTGGTCACCTTGACAGTACAGGTGTACAACAGTTCTGTGAAAGGTCATCAAGCTGAAATGTTCACTCTTTCTGATAATGCTGTTAGACCTGAATATTTCCAGCATTTTCTGATTTTATTTCTGATCATCAACACCCACGGTTTTTTTTGTACCTTGGTTGCATTTCTTTCTGTGCAGTTAACATTTTGAAGTATATCTACAACCTAAGCTAGTGCTTGACACACGTTGTCCCACCGTGACCCCATTGAGGCTTGAAGAAGGTGGGGAATTGGGGGTAAGTCATACTGTGAGCTTAGATGGAGAGACAGTGTGTTTAATCTTCAGTGATTCGTGAGCTTGCATTTGGACCATGAGTCAGATCTCAAAGCTCGTTCACTGAGGCTGTGTTCACCATTAAAGGTACTACCAGGATTTAAAGGGACCTTCCAGCAGTTGAGGTTGAACAGAGCTCTATGGCAGCCGTTGGTCCTTCTGAGCACATACCCATGTTCTCATCTTGCAATTCCATTTGGTGTCATGACCCATGGTTTGGAGGCTCTAGCCTCCATGCCAATATGATGGGCCCTACACTGTGCACTTTTCTTTCCACCTTTATGAAATGGTGAAGAGGCCAGCTTGGCTAGTAGCTCTGCGGCCCTGGCTCCAACTTGGTGTAACCATCTACTCTTGCTTAATTTGAAACTTTTCCTACTGTCAACTGTTGACGAAGATCTGTTTATGCATCTCCCCAATGAATAGCCCAGAAGAGTCACCTCTATTTTCTTCATTTTGTTCTCATGATGGGGTTTGGTTCCACATATCCTTAGCAGTTTACCATATACCTCCGAACTGAACTGGGTAAGTGAGTTGAATTTCCAACTAGTCAGTAACCACGATAGATGATACTCAGTCAGTTCACCTCATTACCCCATCCAGTTTCCAATGACACCGAGTATAGCTTTATTGAAATTAGCTTGTTGGGTTCCTTACCTGGGGAAATCCAAAACCTCATTCCCCTGCCCTACTTTCTCCCCATCAAGTGTTTATTCCTTGAACACTGCTTTCAGATAAACATTACTTAGTCCAGTAACCCCTGAATGGAATTGCCTTTCCCTGAAGTGTGTCAGATGTGTTCAGTTGTGAGGTGCTGGAAAAGCACAGCAGGTCAGGCAGCATCTGAGGAGCAGGAGAATTGAGGTTTCGGGCAGTCCTGATGAAGGGCTTGTGCCCAAAATGTCGATTCTCCTGCTCCTCGGATGCTGCCTGACCTGCTGTGCTTTCCCAGCGCCACACTCTCTACTCTGATCTCCAGCATCTGCGGTCCTCACTTCCTACTGGTGTGTCATGTGTTCCGAAGGGAAGAGATTAGGTGGGACTATTTGGTAAGCCGTTTGACGAGCACTGTGCCTGGTGCTGGAGATTGATGGGCTTCAGCTTTCTATCTCTCTGTCAGTTAGCTTTTACTCCTGCTCTGGTTTTAATTCATTGTCTATTGCAGGGGCCTAGCAGCCTGTTGTGAACAGCTGTGACCCACTGCAGCACAGAGATTTATGCAGGATCATACATTACTCAAAGTGTACACAGACTTTGTATGAGTGTGCTACTAAAGCTTTGGATTCAATATATCGAGTTGGCCACGGTCAAGGATCAGCACAGGGAAGACATTAATGATGGTTAGAAGCAGCACTGAGATTTTGACCATGGAAGCGATGGTCATGAGCCACAGGATCATTTGGTCTACGCAGTGTATTGCTGTGTATTGATTATGAATAATACTGGCCAATTTCCAGGAAGCTTCAGCAGTCTGCTTTTCACAGCAGGTCATTGAATGACTGAGAATATAATGAGATTTGCCTTCATTCCAAATCGGATTGAAGCAATTTATTTGGAAAACATTGAATTTCTATCTGGCTTGGCTGGGTGCCAGTAGGGAGGTTAAAGCGACTTTATTTGAAAAATTAACACTACTAAGGTGTCAGTTATTTATTTAGATAGGTTCTAGGCACCAAGCTGTGCTGCAGCGTTTTTATTGTTAAATATACAGTAGTTGATTTTAGAACCTGTTTTATTGAGCTGGTCTTTCATTAACACTGGCCCTGGTGCTGTCATTGAGAAACAGGGGCTTCATGCATTTGCTGCTGATATAACACCCTGCAATGATTAATGACATTGCTGCAAATTGCTACAGTCCACATCCCACACATCTCTGTGATCCTTCAGCCGCAGATGTTTTTATTAGATTGCTCAATGGCATGCAGTTCCTTTTAAAGGTCACAGTTGCATCCCACTATAGCACACAGGAGAGGTTTAGCATAGGAACATGCACTACTTACTGAGAGTATGTATGGTGAACCTGTCTTACATGACAGTGCACTGCTGTGACAGGTTAATGCGTTCAAACTGCTTTTCTTCCTGTCCATTGTGCATATAGAATCAGTGATGTACAGCATGGAACAGACCCTTCGGTCTGACTCGTCTATGCTGACCAGATATCCCAACCTAATCTACTCCCATTTGCCAGCATTAAATACTGTAATTGCACCAGACACCTCCACTTGCTCTGGCAGCTCATTCCTTACACGCCCCACCCTCTGTGTGACCTGGGAATTGTGCAGAGGAGATTTGTGACAATGGCTGAGGAGAGATTTAACTGAGGTGTACAAAATTGAGGATCCTGAATAGGGTGGATAGAAAACACCAATTCAACAACCACGTCTCGATTCGGGAATCCCTGGTTAAAGACTATTCAGTTAAAGTTGTTGTTTTCAGGAATGATACCACAACTTTAAGTGAGGCCTAATGCCTAAGATCTGGAACTCTGCTTTAAACTGTGGTAGAGATTGAAACCCTCATCATAGATACATAGTCCTGAGATCTGCCGTTGCAGTGCTTTGGAGCAAAAAGTGGAATGCGGGATTGGGATGGACAGATTTTGTTCACCCAGTCCAAACCTGATGGGTCAAATAGCCACTTTCTAGCCTGTACATTTCTTCGATTCCTTCTTGAACCTCCCAGTCTCTTCCTTTATGTTGCTTCTTAAATTGTATTGCTTTGATTGAGCTTTTGGTGACCTGTCCTACATAATTGAGTTGGATGTGAATATAGGAGGTATGGTTAGTAGGTTTGCAAATAAGTGAGGTGTAGTGGACATCGAGGAAGGTTACCTCAGAGTACAATGTGATCTTGAACAGATGGGCCAATGGGCTGAGGAGTGGCAGATGGAGTTTAATTTAGATAAATGCGAGGTGCTGCATTTTCGAAAAGCAAATCAGGGTAGGATTAATACCCTTAATTGTAAGGTCCTGGGGAGTGTTGCTAAACAAAGAGACCTTGGAGTGCAGATTCACAGTTTCTTGAAAGTGGAGTCATTGGTAGACAGGATAGTGAAGAAGGCTTGGCACGTTTCTCTGTAGCCGTTTCCCTGAGGTTACATTTGGAAAAATGGCATGCTGGTGTGGTGCTCACAGGTGGGCAATTCTTTGTTGGTCAGAGCATTGAGTATAGGGGTTGGGAGGTCACGTTGCAGCTGTACAGAATATTGGTCAGGCCACTTTTGGAATGCTGCATTCAATTCTGGTCTCCCTGCTCTATGAAGGATGTTATGAAACTTGAAAGGGTCCAGAAAAGGTTTACAGGGATGTTACCAGGGTCAGAGGGTTTGAGATATAGAGGCTGAACAGAGTGGGGCTCTTTTCCCAGCAGTTTCGGAGGCTGAGGGGTGACCTTCTAGAGTGTATAAAATCATGAGGGGCATGGATAGGGTGAATAGTCAGGGTATTTACCCCAGGGTAGGGGAATCCAAAATGAGAGGTCATAAGTTTAAGGTGAGAGGGGAAAGATTTAAAAGTGATATAAGGGACAACATTTTCACGTGTGTGTATGGAATGAGCTGCCAGAGGAAGCGGTGGGGGCTTGTACAATTGCAACATTTAAGAGGCATCTGGATGGGTATATGAATGGGAGGGGTTTGGAGGGATATGGGCCAAGTGCTGGCAAATGGAACTAGGTTAATGTAGAATATCTGGTCGGCATGGACGAGTTGGGTTGAAGGATCTGTTTCTGTGCTGTACATCTCTATGACTGTCTCCAGTGTGATTCAGTGCTATGTCCTGACGATGCGCCTATGGATCATTTTATTGCAAGTTGTTTTATCAGGATTTCCTATTCTGAGTGAATTTTGCAGTAAGGCTCTTTGACCACTGTTTATCAGGCTACCTATGGCTTGTATTTTGCTATGTTCAAGGTGTCATATCAAAGAAAGCAGTCGATCATTGCACATGACTGTTGCATGCACCTGAGATGTCTCTTCATAATTTCCGCGAATTGCATCTATATGTTTGACATGCTTGTTGGGATAGTGTCCACATCTATCCATTGTGTTT